>NC_082384.1:11213143-11218143 GCF_031168955.1 Gadus macrocephalus
TGGGCCCATCAATGGCTTCATGTCCTCAATCACACCTGGTTCTCTTCCACCGAAAAATGGTTTTATAGACGCCCTGCAAAGTGGATTTATTTGAAAATGCCGGACTGGAGTTAGCAGTTCAGCACAGTGTAGAGGAAATAAAGCATCTGTTTCTACATTTCAAATGACTTTCAGCTTATCATGACATGCTGTCAAGAGAACTTATTTAATTCATGCATGACCTGCTGAACCAGGGTGTATTGTTCAGTAACAGGCTGTCATTTGGTGGGGATGATACAGGGTACAAATGCCAGGTATACTTGGCAGTGATCCTTTAGTGATCGTTTAATTTACTGCATATGTAAGGGGCATGAGTTCTTAACCCATCCTCAATTATATCCCAGTTATTATTCAGTCCCGATCGTCATCATCTGCTTCTCCTGTGTCTCGGTCTCGTTAACCTCGTGGCCATAGATCTGTGTTGCCGTCATTGAGGATATCAGAGTTTTGGCACAGCCGAGTGAAACAGGAGCGCCAGTGTCTCCGGTGGAAACAGGAGACGTTGAAAGGGTTCTGAGTTTGGCAGTGTGGAGTCTGAGGGAACGTCTGCCTGTCTGCTCCGGTCAGGACATCTGTCTCCACCCTGACAACCCCAGCAAGGCTCCCCTCCCTCCAGCTGTCCTTTGACCTCTGCCCTGCTCCGTTGTTTCTCGCCGCCTCGGCGCGGTTGCTCTATTGAAGGCTCTGTTGAAGCCTGCGGAAGTGGAAATGCTTCTAATAAAAGGAAGTGGTTTATTATATAGGTGTTCACTTTGAGTCGAATTGTATTTTCTTTGTCACCGCGTGGAATCAAACCGAACGTGGCTTGGTTGAGGATTTCTGAGAAAAATTTTCTTTGTTCGATAATTTCAAAAATGCTGAATGACCATATCGTCCTGTTGCCTTCATGAGCTAATATAAGTGTGAGAGACTGTGCATAATTAAAAAAGAATCCTCTTCACCTTCTCAATTTAGCTTGAAACCGCAAACTCGTTTTGGGATTTGAAGCCCGGTTCCCGGAGCCAAGACAAACACTTCATCACAGATATGACTTAATCATGCCTTCGAAAAATGAAAAGACACACACTCAGCGGCAAGGGGCCCTGACTGGGCCGTGCCAACATGACATCACTGCTCCCCCTCCCTGCCTGCTTAAAGGCAGGGAGGAAAAACCTAGCTCTTCTGCTGGTTGGCTTCCTTCTTCTCCGTCCGTCCACTAACAAAGGGCGCTCACAAATGTTTTCTTGCTGTAGAGGTGCTTATCAATGGTCCACGTATTTGTGTTTGTGTGTGTGTATTGTTCATCAAAACAGAACTCCTCTTTTCAGCCTTCCCGCCTGTGTTTTATTATAATGTCAGCCATGACTCACTCTGTCCCTTGCTTCCGACCGCTTATGGGTGGCGACCCGCAGTTGGAAAACCACTACACTAACCCTCCCCCCCACTAAGAGTTCCCCATACATCATCCCCACCACCTTTTCTTCGCTCAATTGGTCTGCCCTCGGTTGGAAGACACATCTGGTGTCAGGAAGGAGGAGGAGGAGGAGGAGGAGGGGGTGGGGTAGGAGGGGATGGAGGCGGCGGCCCCAGAGAGCCTGAATCGTGTTCGAGGCGTGTCAAATGGGGGTCAAAAGGTCCTTCCATGCACATTGTAAACGTCAAAGCCCTGGGGTTCGGCGGATCATGTCTACACATATATGTGTACACACACTTTCTATAAATGCACACACACATGTGCGTATACACACACACACATGCACGTGTTTGACTGCTGTCTCCCCATTTGATGCCCAGCTGTCAGGGCTCTGACCTTGCCTGTAGAATGAGAGGCTTTATGGATGGATGAACTCTGAACACTGAGTGTAGGACGGGGAGCCATCAGAGGACTGGGACCACTTGGAGACGTCTTAATAGAGGGAGAGGAAGGGCCATTGCATTACAGAGACTGGAGCCTATACACACACACACACACACACACACACACACACACACACACACACACACACACACACACACACACACACACACACACACACACACACACACACACACACACACACACACACAGATCTCGCTCTCTTGTTCTCTCTTTTAAATTTGATGACTCACGGGGCATACACATGCACACTCCATGACTGGCTGGCTAACTAGTTGGAATCAGGCATTAGTCATTTGATAACAAATGACTTGGGGTTGGCCTGACTTTTGACACATTCAGAGAATGCGAAACAATAACATTCATATCCTGTTAATCCACCTTCCTCTCACCCACACAGATTACAGAAACACGTGCAGGAAGTCAAACATACACAAATAAACTCATAAATTAAATATGATCTACTTCAAGGAGGGTCATGTTACATGCTATTTAGAACTGAGCTGGTTAGAACTAGTGCTGGCAGGATTTCGTAAAAACAACCAGCGGTGCATCTTTCTTTGTCATGGAAGAATAACAAACAATAATTGATACCCTGACCCCTCTGGTATGAGTAGGATTAGACCGCTCTTTGTCCTGGATGTTAACCTCTGCAAAACCTTTTCAACTATGCTGAAAAGGGTTGATGCAGTATGCTATGCTGCGATGAGGTGCAGCCTAGCTATGCCACTTGTTTTGTTGGTCCCAGCTCATCTTAAGCTTACTAGATAAAAAAAAAAAACGTGGCCCTTTGGAAGCAATATTGACTTGTCTTTAAGTATCCTCAAAGTTCATTTTACATTTTGAATGGATTATTTTTAGAGGTTATATTCTTTTTAATCTTTAAAATCGTTGAACTACACTGGAGTACACAAATAAGGATCAAGAAAGGGACTTCTGTTGACAGCAACAAATGTTGTTGTCAGGTCTTGTTAGTTTCTCAACCACAAATGTTGTTGTCAACTGAAGTCCCAGAACCCAAGAACCCTACAGCTATTTGTCTTTCATGCTGTAACTTACTTTGAAAAATTCCAAAATGTCCAGCCTAAATGTTTACCGTTCTATTCCCCACACAGCGGGGAGGCGAAGGCGCGCGTTATGGCATATTTCGGTGAGGGAAGCGGTCCGATTCACGTGGACAACGTTAAGTGTAGCGGCGAGGAGCGTTCGCTGGCCGACTGCGTCAAGCGTGCTCCCGGCACGCACAACTGCCGCCACAGCGAGGACGCCGGGGTCATCTGCGACTACGGCCAATCACAGCTCAGCTCCAAAGAGGTCAAAGGTGAGAGGATAACCGATCAAATAAACTTGACAGGGGCTACTTTTGTTACAGGTGTTATGCACCACCATTCTGTTGGGATATTTATTCAAAATCAAAAAAGTCACAGTCAGCTTTATTGTCATTTCAAACAAATGTACAAAACAAATAGAAGAATTGAAATTTTGTTTGTCTTTGACCCAGGGTGCATTCACATGCCGCCATTAGGCAGATGCTTTTATCTAAAGCGACTAAAGGCTCGGACATACGTTCCGCATTCCGTCTCCGCTGTGATCTTCACATGGATTGCCATTGAGGGACAGGGTCAGTCTGGTGTGCCCACCGCCATGCTCTGTACCCTAGTGAAGCATGTTGATCATTTCCATGTCATCTTTATCAAATGTTGGCAATTATATATTGCAAACTTATATTATGTATAGGCCTATATATTTTTCCCTGGTGTGGAAGCAGAGGAACAACTGTCTTTATGCCGATGCACCAAAAGTTGAAAATGCCCAGACCTAAGAATGGATTCCTGGTCCAAATGGTTTCATTAGGAATCAGCTTTGGTTGAGAGTGGTCCCAATGTGGGAGTGTGTTCTGACATGGAAATAGATTGGTTGGCAGCGCCTCAGTGGCCAAAGCAAAAGCCTGGTGTGAGCGCAGGAAGTCAGACTGAGACCTCAAATCATTAAATCACAAATGAAAAAAAGGTTGTCTACTTTATTACTTTTAAGAAAGTGGACATTATTAGAGGTAGTTCAAAATGTATGCATATTAGAAAAAAACACTTCATGCTTTCCAAGAAGTATGTTTTAAATTAAACACTCTAAAATGAATTAAATGAAAGTAAACGTTGATTCGTGAGATGTTCTCGTAAGAGTTGGGTCTGCATGGGTTTTTTGAAGGTTTGTATTTCAATAGAAGAATATCCCTTTAAAATAAAGTCGTCGCTAGACTAACTGGTCCAAAATTTGTGTTACTTTTAATATTGAGTGCATGCTAGTTAATCAAACGGTATCTGTGTTTAAAGAGATGTAGCATGTTGAGCAAACACGTCCAGCGGGTCGGATAAACCCCAATGATAATGAGGAACAACTGACCAAACAGACCGACACAAAGACGGGGTCTCTGAGTGTGGAGGGCAAGCTGCCAGGTTGACCAGATGGGTCCAGACTGGAGAGAGAGAGAGAGAGAGAGAGAGAGAGAGAGAGAGAGAGAGAGAGAGAGAGAGAGAGAGAGAGAATACGATTTGGGGGTATTTTGAATCATCTCTAGGGCAATATTTTCATCTACTTTATTGAACTCATACCTTATTTCTCGTAATGTTGCATGAACATATTCAATGAATCCAATATAAATGATCTGAGCGTCTGTTTTTTTTTTTTTATAATGCCCCAATCGGCTGTTATTGCTGCTGACCCTGGTGTGAAAACAGATGAATAAATGGTCTCATGGTCCAAAAACGGGTTCGGTACCATTTTTGGTTTAGAGGGGTCCCATTGTACGCACACACACACACACACACACACACACACACACACACACACACACACACACACACACATGCACAAAAGCGCACACAAACATCCATAGGTACCAAATTCTATCTCTCTCCTTATCTGTCCCTCTCAGCTGCCCCTGACGCGGTCTGCGGCCTGCGTCTGGTCCACTCCCGCCAGCGCCGTGTCATCGGAGGAGAGAACTCTCTGAGGTAGGACGCCATGCCGATGGAAAACACTACAGCAATTCCCTCAGACACTCGGGCTGGAATTAAAAACACAAATCACAGTCAACCACCGCAAATGT
>NC_082384.1:11223143-11232348 GCF_031168955.1 Gadus macrocephalus
GGGGTATGAGCCGAGTTCCAATACTGAATGTAGTCACAATGATTCATTATATATGGAATTATGACCCAGATGGCTGCCAACCCACAGCCTACACACACATTCAGAAATGAACACACTCACACACACAAACAAGTTACAACCACACGCACTTGCGCGTACACACACAGTCACACACAGATTATTTTGCACAGCCCTTAGACTCATTTATACATTACCACACATGCACACACACACAGAAGCTTGCCAACATTGCGTAAGTAATGCACCTTTTCTTACGCACACACACACACACACACACACACACACACACACACACACACACACACACACACACACACACACACACACACACACAAGCAGATGCTTGCCAACATTACAATAATTCATGTATCACTACACACACACACACACACGCACACACACGCTTGCCAACATTACCTAATTGATAGATTTTCACCCTCACAAACACGTACCATGCATAAGCCCACCATGTATACAGTGACTGAATGTAGGGACTTATGCCCACCAGGTACGGCAACAGCACCCGTCAGTACAAGGTGCGGCTGGGCGACTACCACGCCCTGGTCCCGGAGGAGCACGAGGAGGAGTACGGCGTGGAGCTCATCGTCCTGCACCCCGCCTACCGTCCCCATAGCAACGACCACGACCTGGCCCTGGTGCGGCTGGCGCCGGGCGCTCCGGGCCAGCAGCCTGGGGAGTGCGCGCCACTGGGACGCCACGTGCGGCCCGCCTGCCTCCCCCACGCCAAGGAGAGGGTGCTGAAGAGCGCCTCCAACTGCTACATCACCGGCTGGGGGGACACGGGTGAGGAGGGGAGGGGTGAAGGGAGGGAGGGAGGGAGGGAGGGAGTCTGCCTTGGTTTGATGTGAGCAGGTTTTTTTTGGTTTTGTGTGTGGGTGTGGGTGAGTGTGTGTGTGTGTGTGTGTGTGTGTGTGTGTGTGTGTGTCTGTGTGTATGTGTGTGTGTGTCGGTGTGTCGGTGTGTGTGTGTGTGTGTGTGTGCATATGCATGTGTCAGCATTTGTGGCTGCGCATGTGTGCGTGTGTGTTTGTGCATGTGCCTGTGTGAGCATTTGTGCGTGTGTGCGTGGGGGTTTTCTTTTTGACATTGTGTGTGTGCATGTGTTGAGGTCATTACAGTGTGTTGATATAGATCAATGGAGTCAAAGATGAGAACCAGATGGTGTCTGACAGCGATATGATGGCTGATTGATGAAGAGGTGGTCATGTGTACTGCTGGACCATGGGTCCTGTATTAGTATTAGTACTGCACCATGCCTACTTAGTATTAGTACTGCAACATGCCTACTGTATTAGTATCAGTACTGCAACATGCCTACTGTATTAGTATTAGTACTGCACCATGGCTACTGTATTAGTATTAGTACTGCACCATGGCTACTGTATTAGTATTAGTACTGCACCATGGCTACTGTATTAGTATTAGTACTGCAACATGCCTACTGTATTAGTATTAGTACTGCACCATGCCTACTGTATTAGTATTAGTACTGCACCATGGCTACTGTATTAGTATTAGTACTGCAACATGCCTACTGTATTAGTATTAGTACTGCACCATGCCTACTGTATTAGTATTAGTACTGCAACATGCCTACTGTATTAGTATTAGTACTGCGACATGCCTACTGTATTAGTATTAGTACTGCAACATGGCCACTGTTATAGTATTAGTACTGCGACATGCCTTCTGTATTAGTATTAGTACTGCAACATGGCCACTGTTATAGTATAAGTACTACGACATGCCTACTGTATTAGTATTAGTACTCTAACATGCCTACTGTATTAGTATTAGTACTGCAACATGGCTACTGTATTAATAATAATAATAATAATACATTTAATTTAGAGGCGCCTTTCAAGACACCCAAGGTGACCTTACAGAGCATATAGTCATCATTCAAAACTATGTAAAACAGACTAGGAATAAAAGGAAAACAGAGGTTAAACATGAAGAATAATAATAATTAATAACACTCAAAGACGCCTAAAGTGAAGGGGGGACCTCACTAACCACCACCAATATGTAGCACCCACTTGGGTGATGCACGGCACGGCACGGTATTAGTATTAGTACTGCAACATGGGTACTGTATTAGTATAAGTACTGCACCATACCTACGTATGGAGATCGATATGTACGTCATCAACGTGAGACACTTTTATACTGTCTCGGGACAGCATGCACAACCTGGAACACAACCTGGAACACAACCTGCCATGTGTGTGAATAGTCACACAAGCATGAGTGTGTTTGTCCTGTCGTGTGATTGTGTTTATTGTGGTTGAGATGTGTGTGTGTGTGTGTGTGTGTGTGGGTGTGTGTGTGTGTGTGTGTGTGTGTGTGTGTGTGTGTGTGTGTGTGGTCTCTTGATGCATGTGTTTCCGACTGTGTGTGTGTGTATTTATGTATGTATGTGTGTGTTATGTGGGTCATGAAGTGTGTGTGTTTGAGAGTTAATATGTGTGTGTGTGTCTGTGTTTCCATGATGTGTTTGTGTGTGTTTGAGCAAGCAAGGATGTGTGTGATTATGAGTGTGTCAGTGAGCGTGTTGGTGCGAGTGGCAGTTTGTGTGATAATCCGATCATGGGGTGTAAAGGGATGACATGTGTGTCCAGCTGTCTGTATGCTCTGGCCAGCTGTCCATATCATAACACACACACGAACACGCACACACTCATTCATATGTGCACATGTGTGGAAGTGAAATATGTTCACACACAATTGACCAATGTTTTGGGGGGAATTAACACCCCTGTGTGTGTGTGTGTGTGTGTGTGTGTGTGTGTGTGTGTGTGTGTGTGTGTGTGTGTGTGTGTGTGTGTGTGTGTGTGTGTGTGTGTGTGTGTGTGTGTGTGTGTGTGTGTGTGTGTGTGTGTGCGCGCGTGTGTGTGTGTTTACAATTTATAACATTGTACTTTTTATAAAAACTACTTTTTGAGCATAGCAAAAACCTGTTTTTCTCTCCGTCTCTCCCTCCCTTTTCTCCATCCCTCCCTCCCTCCCTGTGTCCCTATTCCTATCTCTTTTCCTCTCTACGTCCCCTGTCTCTCTCTCTCCCTGCCCTCGCTCTTCCTCCCTCTCTCCCTCTCTCTCCCTGGGACTCCCCCTGCCTCCCTCTCTCCCTCTCTCTCCCTGTGTCTCTGTCACTCTCCCTCTCTCTCTCTGCGTCTCTGTCTCCCTCCGTCTCTCTACCTCCCTGCGTCTCTGTCTCCCTCCCTCCCTCTCTGCCTGCGTCTCTGTCTCCCTCCCTCTCTCTCTGCCTGCGTCTCTGTCTCCCTTTCTCTCTGCCTGTGTCTCTGTCTCCCTCCCTCTCTCCCTCTCTTCCTGGGTCTCTCTCCCTCTCTCCCTGGGTCTCTCTCCCTCTTTCCCTGGGTTTCTCTCCCTCGCTCCCTGGGTCCCTCTAACTCTCTCCACCTCAGGTCGCTCTTACTCCAAGACACTTCAGCAGGCATCCGTCTCCCTGTTGCCGCGGCGACGATGCCAGGAGCGTTTCCACGAGGCCTTCGCCGCCGGCCGCATGCTCTGCGCCGGAAGCGAGCGCTCCGACCGGCGTGTGGACAGTTGCCGTGGTGACAGCGGGGGCCCCCTGGTGTGTGAGCGGCGCGGCGGCGGTGGCTGGGCGCTGTACGGCGTGACCTCCTGGGGGCATGCGTGCCGCGCTCAGGCATCCCCCGGCGTCTACACCAAGGTCTCCGCCTTCACCTCCTGGATACACAAGGTGATCGGCCGCTACGGCGGGAAGAAGAAGAAGAAGCTGTGAGCGGCTGATTGGACCTGGCAGACACAACCCACTGGGGGAGGGGGGGAGTGAAGATTTTGGACGGGATGAGCTGCCCAGGACAAACCCATAGGGGATTGGATTGAATGGAACCAGAGGCGGGACAATCCCATTGGGAGTGTGGATTGGACGATGAGGCCTGCTCTATAGAAAGGCGGTGGAGGAACTGAATAGCGACGCTGTCATTCAGGATGCGATCCATGAAAAGGGATATTTGGATACCGCAGTAACTGGTAGAAATCAGTTTTCCGCCATCTTTGCTATCAACGGTCTGAAAAGCCTGGTTCCCGCTGTAACGGGTAAAGACTGGATGGAAAGACTCAAGGAGTTCCAAAAAAACCCTTCTCAGCATTAATCTTAAATGGTTTAAGTTATTAGCACTTATTTAATGTTCTTATATTATATTGTTGTTTTGTTCCAACTTTTATAAATGCATTACAAACCACAAATTAAATATTTGTTTAATGTAATCTACATGTCATTTTTAGTCTCTATCATATGCTATCATGTAACACCATACATGTTTTCAATTAGGATTTAATTCATGGTCCGGAAAGGGACCACTAGTATTTGTAATTACCGGTATGTATGAGGAAGTACGTTAAAGCATGCACATCCAGCCTCTGATTTATTTATATATTTATTGCACAATAAAAAAAACATGAATGACAGGAAAACTATTCAAGCTGACGCTTAAGCGAATTAACAGGTTCCTCTTTAAAATATTCAACACATTGGTATGAGTCCACTTTAAAGCAACCATGTAAAGAGATTGCACTGATACCCACATTTACTTAATGCGTTATATTCGATGCTGTTGTGGTTAGTATTATAGTCATTATTACATTTCCAAAGATCAGTGATACTTAAACTTGTATTCAGTGTAAATTGTGTATCTTTATTTGGTTTTGACTTGAAAAAAGTAGTCCAGTAGCCAATTTTTCGTTTTTGTTTGTCATATGAAAAGGGTTTGTTCGCTTCGTAAAGTTGTAGGCCTGAGAAGTCGACAAAACCAAAGTACTGTATGACAATGCAAACATTTGAACGTTCTACCTTATGATTCCTTTGAAGTTGGGTTCTGTTTTCATGGTTTAAACATAACAATTGACTTCAATACTCTTCTTTATCTTTCAAAGTGGTGCTCTGATGTTAGGCTTATGTGTGATATCTGGATCAAATGTCAATAAAGTCTTGCATTTCTTATTCGACGTAAGTTATCTTTCCCAGCAGGTTTGTTACGTTATAACTTAAAAATGCATTTGCTATAAAGGAAACAGTAGCCTATCAAGCAGTCAGGGGACCTCAACGGAAGTATGATAAACCAACTATGTATAATACTCATCCGATTTGGAGGTAACAGATTGTTTCCTAACTATTCAGGGACGTCATTGAGTGATTCTGGCGATTGCCAGAGACAGTCGACTAGGCGGTTTGGCGCCCATAGTTTGACCTCTATGCGACATCAATAGTGCTCATTGAAGGCAGACATAGCATTTTGCCTAATAAATTGGTGTAGGCCTAAATTAAAACAAAAAATAAAAATCTTTTAGGGAGGGATAATAGTCAGCCGCGGTGACTCATCCAGACCAAACTCGGAAGGTCAATGAGAATGCGCCCGTCGGTAGGGTCAATGAGAAGGAGCACGCCAAACGTTTAGACAAAGCCACAGGAACCTTGCAACTCCACCAAGTATCAACAACCAGCTGAAAGGGGGATGTTTGGACATCCGTGTTGTCAACGCTTTTCAGAACCAAAGACGGGCTTAAGTGAGATCTCCAAAAATAGACCTTTGCTTTGTGCCGTGTTTCGTTATGTCAATTATCTCCTGTGATATTTTTTAAAAGGCGTAAGGGCCTTTTGTAAGGTCTTACACGCCACACCCCGCAAATGACAAGGCGCACTGTTTCAGCGTGAGAACCAATGTGTGACGTGTGTGTGTGTGTGTGTGTGTGTGTGTGTGTGTGTGTGTGTGTGTGTGTGTGTGTGTGTGTGTGTGTGTGTGTGTGTGTGTGTGTGTGTGCATGTGTGTGGCCAAGTGGCATTCCTCGACGTGAGGAGCCTACAGTCTGAATTTGACCTTTAGACAAATAACGTCAGAGGCCTTGCCTTAAACTGAGCATTGTTAGTTTACGTTTTCAAAACAAAAATAATTTTGCAATAAACCTATTTGACAGTAGGCCTTATGTGTTGTAGTCGTCAATACAGTGCAGTTGTCCATCCTTCATCATAATTTCTGATTCCATCCTTATGGATACATGTATGATTGTTTTAGGCTTTATGATCACACATTGATACAGCTGTGTCTTATCAAACGTAAGTCTGCGGTGTTTTTTTTTTTTAGTATAAGGATTAACTATTGGTCCTACACTGCCGTCTAGTGGTCGCTTTAGCAAACTACTAGTTAGAACTCGGGATACGCCACAGAACTGCCATTATTGCTTTCATTTTCATAGGGAATACAGATGAAAAGTTGTTATTTTTTACTAATTCTGGCATATTTACATGTGTTTTTTCTAAACAGCAATCTTCATAAATATGCATGGTCCCTTTCAAATAAACCATTAACTAAATAAATAAATAAATGTCCTAATGTTGGTTATTCTATACATAGACACGATATTATAAAAATAAAAGGATTTTCTTATTGTTTTAATGCCATAACTGCATCCAAAGTCTTTAGATTAGAAGGGATTCTGGAATTCATATTCTCAATAAGGATTCATAACTGATAGCAGATGACCACCTAGTGGCTACTTAAGCAAACTGCTAGTTCAAATTCTGAGGGATACTGCTATTACAACAACTATTACTAATACTGCTGCTGCTTCTGCTACTGCTACTGCTGCTGCTGCTACTACTGCTATAAATAATAATAATAATAATAATAATAATAATAATAATGATAATGATAATGATAATAATAATTAGCCCATTTATTTTGCAGAGCCCCTCCTTTCATATATATATAAGTGCTGTGAAGCGATTGAAGTATTTAATCGCCATAGTTAGCTCACGATTAATCGCAAATGTTTTTTCTATGCTAAATTTCTTAGTCCCATTAATTTTTCTCATTTTGATAATCTAATCAACATGGAGAAGTGCACCGGCTTGCATTGTGCAAATGTTTTTTTATTGATAACAACATTGGCATATATTGATCAAAACAGGATGATACAAAAAAAAAGCCTATAGTGCAATTAAACGATGAATATACAAACATACTGCCTTGAACATAGCAGTCAGGCTACTGCTTCTTTGTTTTGAGCCAAAGAAAAAAAAAAAAAAGAATTAAAAAATATAAAAAAATGAACACCGTTAAAATTGGTTTGCGTTAATGCCGTTAATAACGCGTTTGACTGACAGCACTAATATATATATATATATATTAGTGCTGTATATTAATATATATATATATATATATATATATATATATACAGCACTAAATATATATATATATTAGTGCTGTATATATATATATATATTTATATATATATATATATATATATATGATATTATATTGTATCTATATGAATAATATTATATCTCTATATCAGTGGAGGCTTCTCCAGTAAGGAGAGGGAGGGAGATCCTCCTTAACATTGTTGAGAATAAAAAAATGCAGATTGCCCAGACTACTGTAATGAATGAATGCCCTTAAATATGACTACCTGAATGTCTTTATATATGTAATGTTCGTAAAGGACATTACCACCCCCTATGGCCTATTGCAAATTACTGCTTGAGGACGTTCCTCCCTCAGCCTCTATTGACTCCCAAACATTTCCCTTATGAACCAATAAGAAGGTGGCCTGGCTGCGGTATTAACCAATAAGCATGAGCCCTGGCTGTGGAGCAGCCCGGAGGGAGGAGTTATCCCCTCCCGGCTAGGCCATGAGAACCAACGAACCCGCTCAGTCGTATGCCTCGTTTCCACCGAGGGCTTCGTCACTGTTTGTTGCAGTACGGTGCGGCTCTGTTTTGCTTATATTGGCGTTTCCAACGAGAAGGTGCGGTTCGGTGCGGCTCGGTTCGCTTACATCAGCGTTTCCACTGGTAAAAGTTGGGCAAGGTCCCGAAATAGCCGCGCTGAGCCTGCCTATTTTTCGGCACTCCTCCGTTGGGTTACCAAGCCGTCTGAATAGGTGCCGCAAACGTGGAGCTACACACGCTGTAATTCTGCAATCGCGTAAAAAATTATCCAGTTTGGTCCAGACAAGGTCACTGATATCTTTGCAACACAAACAGCGAGGAGGATTGACTTGATCTATAAATGAAGTCCCTCAATTAAAATGCATCACTTTTGGTCTTTTGGTCTCTAGCCAAATAACAACCAATAGCTTCAGTCATTGAGGGTAAAAATAGGCCTAGATTTTTTTATTTAGTTTTACAAATCAAGAGTAGGCCTGATTTGACTAATTGGCTTTGCATCCTTTCCTATTGCCCTTGTAGTACATTAGTCCATTTCAAATATATTAGTCCATTTCATTTGTCCATTTCAAATACATGCTGCCCACCAGCTTTCAAAGTACAATGCTGCCACTGGTGGATTTGGATACATTTTATTCACATAATTATCCCTCCCTGCTATTTTATAGTTCACCAAAGCACCCTGAAACAATTTGAGTCTCACATAGGCCTACTCATGCCACCATACGCCACCAACAGCTCAAGCAGGCCAATGGCAACCAAGCACGCAGTCCTTCCTCCCTCACTTTAAAAACCACCAGCGGCCTCATATGGCAAGAAACCTGGCAACAGAGCTGAACCTTCAAGCTTTTGAAGGTTCAGACCTCTTGCCAGGCGCTCAATCTGAGCGTTTCCCTTAGTTCAGGGTTGATCCAAGAGGCAGATCGGAAAAAATGAACACACCGAATTTTTGGACTGGCACGTGAAGGTCAAGAGCAGCGCTCAATTGTTGTGGACACTGACCGTCATGTCGAGGGATAGGACGGCGCTGCACATTAGTGTTAAAGAGGTGGAGCTAAGAGGGTTTTTGCTAAGGACTTTCTTCAAGAATTCCGATGGCTTTAGGTTGTAGGCGCGCCGAAAACGGCAAGTCTGCAGGAAGTGAACTCCGCAGTCTGGATGCTTCAACGTGATCCATCTTATCCAGTTATGATGAGATGAAGGGCGAGACCGCTGACATGCTGCCAGAGGAGTCCAGGAGCGTGAGGAACTGCAGGGCTGGCGAGGTGAATGGTGAAGTCGTCCAAAATGATTACTTTGGAGGATTTTAAGTTTGGAGGGGGAGGAGAACAGCAGGGAATGTGGGTAGGAAGAGGCAGTTATTGTTGGAAGAGAGGGGACTATTCTTTGTAATGAATGAATATATATATATATATATATGTATATATATATGTATGTATATATATATATATA
>NC_082384.1:11242448-11247448 GCF_031168955.1 Gadus macrocephalus
GAGAGTGAGAGAGTGGTTCTTGATCCAGTCGGTCAGTGGGTGAGTCAGAGAGAGAGAGAGAGAGAGAGAGAGAGAGAGAGAGAGAGAGAGAGAGAGAGAGCGAGAGAGAGAGAGAGAGAGAGAGAGAGGGATGGATGGATTGAGATTATTCAAGAAAGCGTGAGTATAAGCAATCTGTGAGCCGATGAGTGATGTGAGTGACTGGTTGAGTGTGAGAGCGAGAGGGAGTGTGCGCGAGATGCAGTGAGTGAGACTAAGAGAGTAAATGAGTAATGGAGCAAGAGAGTGAGTTAACCCGTAAACAAGTGAGTGATTCAGCCAGCTGAACAGCCAGTGTTTGTCCGTGTGTATATGTATGTGTGTGTGTGTGTGTGTGTGTGTGTGTGTGTGTGTGTGTGTGTGTGTGTGTGTGTGTGTGTGTGTGTGTGTGTGCGTGTGTGTGTGTGTGTGTGTGTGTGTGTGTGTGTGTGTGTGTGTGTGTGTGTGTGTGTGTGTACTCACAGGGTTGAGAAGCACGGTGAGGAACAGCTCCCCTCCTCTTATGCTCTTGTCCAGCTCTTTAGACCCCCCGGGGTACTCCTTGTAGTAGATGGTGTGTGTGAAGAGACCGCAAGTCTGGCGAGGCAGCACCTACACACACACACACACCCAAACGCACGCACACACACACACCCAAACACACACACGACCCACACACACGGAAATCAGCAAAAAAGATCAGCCTAATTGTGATATTGTGTTGAGTTAAGTGGGCATTGAGCGAAGGCCATTGTGCGTACGCCGCAGGGCCGTCTACTCCCGGGAGCACAGGTAACAGAAGAAATTCGCAATCAAGAATCATTGAATTTCCCCAGCTACAACAAGCACACTCTGAGTCCCTAGCGGCTTCATACAGAGGCTATTACGGACCGAGCCTCTATATAGATGGAAGCCGGGTGTTAAAAGCTATTTTCTTTGACAGTATATTTGTCTTTTCTGTCTTCATGGACAGGACAGTGAAGAGCATTAGGGACGCGGGGTGAAAGGGAGAGGGAATGACGAGCAGCGGGACCGCAGGTCGGGATCACCACGGGGGGCTTACGGCCTACAAGCTCGCTACCAGCTGAGCTGAGCCCCAGAGGCACCCCCAAACGCCAGTCGTCTTCAACCTCAACGGCGGTCCTGTTCTCAGAGGCGCCGGGAACAAAGACCCACCGCATTAAAAAACATGGCGGCCGATGTTTCTTGTGAACACAAATGCAGCACAAACTGGGTCACGTTTCCCTGTCGCGGGTGCTGGGGCCAGTGGATCCAAACAGTGAGACGCCAGCCCCCTGCGCTCCAATCCGGAGAACATTGTGTTCTCCCAAGTGGTGTGTGATGTTGGGCTCGAGGGGGGAATATTAACACTAATTTCTGGTGGTGAAACAGAGCTCTTTTTTTTGCTGACTCTTGAGATCCGCTGAGTGTAGTTGCGCCCAGAAGTGAAATTACAGCAGCAAATGGTGCGACAACAACTAATCTCAGCGCCACGTTTGGAACATCAGCCGTCGTAAACTCACATTGCATCACAACATGTCCCCAACTCATAACTGTTCCCTCGCTCTGTTTTCAGCTCCGCTCGATGTGAGAATGTTTCACTTCTGTTTCTGAGTAAAGTTGTTCAGCAAACATCTGTCCTTTTGTTAAGTTTATTCACAATTGCTGCTCAATTTGGTCCGTACATCCATATTGCTTTCTTTCACATGTATGTACCTGGTGACTGCGAAAACGTAGGTGTGTAGGATCTATTTACAATTCACGTCGTTTGCCATTTCAATTTTGGTTCATGGAATACACTGGTGGTCCCATCAGACCAGTTACCATTATTTGTACGCCAGTTAATTGTAGTGTGACACAATATAAACACAAACACACACACAAACCAGTTTATTATAGCGCACAAACACACGTGCGCACAAACACACACACACACAACACAAACGCAAAGACACACACACAGCAGCAAGCATATCAACAGTACAGTTTCTAAGTTTTCCTATGCTATGCCAATTTATGGCGGTTTTATATGCACACAACGCACACACTTTTCAGAAAGCAAGCATCCAGCAAAACAAAAGGTAAATTCACTCTCTACTCTCTCACACATTTCCCCTAGCAGCCGACATTTAAACAAGACACAGACAGAGTTATCTCCCGACAAATTATTAATTATGAGCAGAGAGGTGAAGGGAGGCCAGGAGAGGTGAGAGGGGGAGAGGGAAGAGTAAAGAGAGGAGCCGGGAAGGAGAGGAGGCGAGACAAGATAAGCCACGAGAAGAAAAGAACGAGCAGGGAGAGGAGTAGGAGGAGAGGTCTTTATCGTAAACTCCTTGTGGAACACGACGCTGCATGAAATATAACACAGAGCTGGAAGAACAGCTATTAGTTTAGCTATAAAACATGGCAGCTGTGGACCTAGCACGCACACGCACGCACGCACACACACACACACACACACACACACACACACACACACACACACACACACACACACACACACACACACACACACACACACACACACACACACACACACACACACACACACACACACACACACACACCTAAACATACACACACACACACAGAGCCTCATAGACTCAGCACTATTTCATCAAACCAATTATCCAAAGCACTATATATCAAAATGATATAGCACATTTTAAAGAGAGACACACACACACACACACACACACACACACACACACACACACACACACACACACACACACACACACACACACACACACACACACACAAACACACACACACACACACACACACACATAGGGCTTCACAGCCATATCTCGGAGGCATCTGCCCTGATGCAGCAGGTCCGGTGGGCTGGTCTCCATCCAATGTCAGGAGACGCGTACTTTAGCGATTTACAGCCTCGACTCAACTTTCCATCCTCTTCCCATCAAAAACCACAACAACAACAACCCCCGAGCAAAACAAAACAACACCAAACCAAACAAAAGCTAACCTTGATGTTTGGCTATTTGCAGTGCACCGGATCACATAGCTGGGTGGGCGCTGGCCGGGTTGTGTTTATTTTTGCAGATGACGGCACATATCAGCATGTAATATTAATCACACATGCATACATTTACATTTATTTATTATTTACTAATCAGTGAGGCGCTCAGGCGAGCGAGCGAGCACGCTGCGTCGCTGCTATTTATTTTACTGGCACCTCACGGTGCCAGTAAAATGCCAACAAGAGCTGTAAAATAGGCTGCGCTGCAGAGCCGGGATGTCAAGAGAAAACGATGGCTCAGGCTTTTTTTCACCTTCTCGTTGTATTTGTATTCGGGGGACAACCTTCTCCCATCTAGGACAAACCCAGGTGTTATTTTGGTTCGGTTCTGTTCCCCTTGTGCTCTTCTGTTCTCGTTATGTTCTATTTTGTTGTTTGTTGTTTCAGGAGTCAGTCAAGATGGAGGACGAAGGAGCGAACAGGGACAGAGCTCTGAAGAGGTGGAGGTCGGTGTTTGAGTCATCTCGGATCCAGCAGTCCGACTAAGTTAAAGCAGAACATCTCGGGGAGCAGAACCTGGGCCGGAAACCAAAAAGTGCAACTGGCGGCGTTAAGCATTGTTTCCTGTTTGAAACTGTACAGAAGAGAAACTCGAGTGAAATACACTTTCAGATGGGGATTTGTATTTCGTTCTATTTTTTTACAGCTTACTTGGGCTGGCCCAGTTTGTGTTTGCTTGTTAACAGCCAATAACGGAAGAAAAAATAATCTTTCAACCCCTGATCAAAATAACCCGGGGCTGACCTTCGAGAATGGGCTTGTGTTCAGTCTGAGTCTGAGGTTTTAAAGCTGACAGCTGAGGGGCAGACATGTGAGATGAAAAACAAAGAACTTGGGCAAACAACCGACAGAACAAGAACGTCTGAACAAGCCATGGGTGGGCGGTATGGCCTCTTTCTGTAACAACCCTTCAACAACAACACGGACAGAGCACGCTGTTCTTTAGCACCATTCCCCCCTACACTCCATCAAGGTTAGTCGTCTTCCTACAGCCCGGCCCCCGAGATGAATCGAGTTATGAATCGCTCCACGATGGGAGGCACAGAGCCTAATTGCTGACATCTGGCGGGCTCTGTTATTTGTCTTCTTCTTTTTTTCCTCATCTTTGCTTTACAGCTGGCAGACGCAGCCATTGTTGAAGGCGTGGCACTGATTAAGGACTCCTTGAATTCAGAGGTGTGCACAGTGCTGTGTTTGCCAAGGAAGGAGGGAGGAGGGATGGGAGCAGTGAGGAGGGAGGAGGAAGGGAGGGAGGGAATAGAGGCGTTGTGGGCAATTGGAATGCACGGATGTGCACTTTGTCTCGTCTCCTTCTGTGCTTTGTACCGACGCTGTGTCTTGGCCTCAGTGTCTTCAGACTATTGCTGCTGACCTCGTTCCTCTCCTCACTCCTCTCGTCAGCACCTCTTTGACAACTGATTGCTTTCCAAACACTCTTAACACAACAATATTGAAGACCAGCCCCGGTTGGTCTTTAATCTTCAACCTAAGTTCTCCCACACTACACTGCTCCACCGCACCATGCACTGGCTACTGTTGGCTGCTCAAATCTGATTCAAGGTCCAGGACATGGTCAGGCCATACAGCCCAGCCCCGTCCACTAAACCCTGTGACTGAAAAGCAGTACGCTATCCCGTCCCTATGAGGGGACCCCAGCTAACGCTCAACATAATCCAGATTGTTTACTGTCCCTGGCTCCACAATGTTTGAACGAGGCATCTCCCTTCAGGACACCAGAAAGCCTTCACATCTTCTGTCTCAGAATAGCCTGGGACTGGTTTGATTTGACTCCCTTTAAGGTGATGATGTAAACCATTTTCTTTGAAGAAGAAAAAGAGAATGTAGAATGTTTTTCAGTGTGTGTTTGAGTAAGAATTGTCTGATGAGGCTGTCACTTGAGTTTTAACGAAGGCAATAGATGACGGGTCATCTGACAAAC
>NC_082384.1:11254948-11258077 GCF_031168955.1 Gadus macrocephalus
AAATTGTCCTACACCGAGCTATTGTATTGTAAGTATTATTGTCCCAGACTAGGACAATGTGTTTAGGCGACAATGAGTCATCCACGACCCATACCAATGCCGCCGGGTAAGATACACACACACACACGTACCTGTGTGGTAGAACTTCCCAGAGAAGCCCAGGTTGAAGGTGAAGTTGGAGATCTGGGAACGCAATTGTTTCTGAGTTTCCAGCAGTTTCTAGGGAGACAGACAGAGTGACAGTTAGACACACATACAGACGGACTGTTAGACAGACAGGCTGACAGACAGGCTGACAAAAAGCCTGACAGTTAGACGGACAGACAGGCTGACTGTGAGACAGACAGACAAGCCGACAGACAGACAGAAATACTGTGAGACAGAAGTTGGACATTTAAACACACATACACATAGTAAGACCGTGAGACAGCTATACGGAAGGTACGGACAGAAAGATAGAAAGGAGAGGAGGGAGAGAAGGGTAGGAGGGGCAGACATAAAGACCGGAAGACAGCCAGAAAGTTAGAAAAGCAAGCAAAAAGATAGCCAGACAAAAAGAGAAAGACAATCAATTCGGTAATTCAGAGGGACCAATTGGCCATCAAAATCAGACATTTGGAAAAACTCACAGATGGACAGTTGGACGGTTAAATTGAGCTGTATTGTGGGGACTAAAGAGATGGTAGATATAATGCAGCAGGGAGTTCCATTATAAAACATGAAACTACTCACAAGCTGACAGAGCGTGTGTGTGTGTGTGTGTGTGTGTGTGTGTGTGTGTGTGTGTGTGTGTGTGTGTGTGTGTGTGTGTGTGTGTGTGTGTGTGTGTGTGTGTTTGTGCTACATGTGAAGGATGATGTAAGTAGTATGTGTGTGTGTGTGTGTGTGTGTGTGTGTGTGTGTGTGTGTGTGTGTGTGTGTGTGTGTGTGTGTGTGTATTAAACATGGGTGGATTGAGACAAGGACACAGTCGTGCTATACCAAATGGCCATCCCCAGTGTACACACACACACGCACACACAGTCACAGATGGAAACTCGAGAGTGGATGGGATATGGATTGTTGCTGTGCATTTAAACAACACGCTTGTTGATCCTCTAAGCCCTTCCCTCCTCTCCCCCTCCCCATCCCCTCCTCCCCTCCTCCAGCCCTTTACACCCACCTCCACCCTCCTCATCTTCCCCATCCCCTCCTCCTCTTCTCCTCCACCCTCCTCTTTTCCTCCTCATCCTCCCCTCCTCTCCCTCTCCCTCCCCCTCTCCCTCCTCCACCCTCCTCCCTTCCTCTCCCTCTCCCTCCTCCACCCTCCTCCCTTCTGCCCCTCCTCCCCCTCTCCCTCCCCCTCTCCCTCCTCCACCCTCCTCCTCATCCTCCCCTCCTCTCCCTCTCCCTCCCCCTCTCCCTCCTCCACCCTCCTCCCTTCCTCCCCTCCTCTCCCTCTCCCTCCCCCTCTCCCTCCTCCACCCTCCTCCCTTCTGCCCCTCCTCCCCCTCTCCCTCCCCCTCTCCCTCCTCCACCCTCCTCCCTTCCTCCCCTCCTCCCCCTCTCTCCTTCTCTCCTCCACTCCTCTGGATGGAATCAGGATGCTTGCTCCTTATTTAATGACTTCATTAGCTGGATGGCCTTTAAACAAAGCCTCTGTAATGAGTGTTAACCCGCACACACAAACACACACACACACACACACACACATACACACACACACGCACATGCCATGGTCGAAGGCGCACACGTGCACATGTGCACACGTGCGCTCCAACACAGAGAGAGCGCAGTCGCGAGAGTTAATGAAGGTCGGTGAATTGGACGACTCTGGAGACGGGAGCTAATAACCTCTGCTCACATGCAGCTTCCTGCTCCTCACACCTCCTCTTCCTCCTGCAACGGCTCCTCCTGTGCCTACTGCTCATTCAGCTTCTGCATCAGACACCTCTCCCTACCTCCCTCGCTCCCTCTTCTCCTCATTCCCTCTCTCTCTCTCTCTCTCTCTCTCTCTCTCTCTCTCTCTCTCTCTCCTCTCTCTCTCTCTCTCTCTCTCTCTCTCTCTCACTCAAATTAAAAATTAAAAAAAAGCTTTATTGCCATGATTATTGTGGTAAACCAAACAGTGTTGCCAAAGCATTACAGTATTACAAATATTACGTATAATAACAGTAGAGAACGTCAGAACAATATTATGTACATATAACAACCTGTAACAATATAACATAACATACAGATGTACATATGTAGAGATAGAAATAATAGTAAAAAAAATAAAAATAAATGAATGTAATAAAAAACATTAGAGGTTACGAATAATCTTTAAAGTAAAACAAAATAAAACAGTGAGGCCTGGTGTAGAATGTCATTATGTCATGTTGAGGCAAGCTGAAATAAACTGTCCTGCGAGGATGGAGCTCTCTTTCTCTCTACCATTAATATTTGTAGTTGGTCTACATGGGAGTTTATAAAATGTGGGTGTTTTTGGCCAAATTTGCTAAAATATATTTTGCGGACATTTTTGAACTTGGGGAAGGGTGGGAGGAAGTGGTGCTCGGCCTCCACAGCAGCTTCCTCACACTGCAGGCACAGCCGCTCCTCTTTGGGCAGCCATGGTTTCTTACGTCGGCCTGACCTTCATCTCTTTGCTTTGCGAGCTTTGTGCTGGAAGGAGTGGGGGTCACTTCGTTTTAGATGTAGCCAATATTTAATTGATAATTTTTGGATTTTTAATAGCAGGGGATACCTTATTCAGCTCTGCAGGCGTTGTTAGTGGTTGTTAGTGGTTGTACCTGCAGAATGCTTTTAGACAATTCTGTGTTTGCAATTTCAATTGGATGTTTTTCCCATTGGTCAAAAAGGGGATCCCCCTTTTTGACCAATCCCCCTTTCTCTCTCCTTCCCCTCTTTTTTCTCTAGCCTCTGTCGCTCTCTCTCTCCCGAACCATCGCCCCCCCATCTATCTATCCTCCCCCCTCTCTCTCGGAGTGTCTGCCCTCCGTTTTGCTCTCATGTTTCCCAGCTTCTAATAAATCTGAAGATGTTCCCTTTCTAAGCCCTATCAAGCTGACACACCCACCAATCCTATATCCCCCTTCATGCCTGTTCCTCCTAGCTCTGTCCTCTCTCTCCCCCTCTCTCTCTCAA
>NC_082384.1:11258177-11268177 GCF_031168955.1 Gadus macrocephalus
TGGAGTATCAAGGATAGAACTGGAATGGAAGTTATTGTCTGAATTATTAATTAAGGGGATCCAACTCCCAGCGACAGGAATACGCCTCTCCACCGTGTTCCTCTGTACCACAACCTGTCACCGGCACTAGCAAACAGACACACTCACGCACGCACACACGCACGCAGGCACGCACACACACACACACACACACACACACACACACACACGCGCGTGCGCGCGCACACACGGGAACTATCACATTTAACTCTTTTTAAATCGGTCAATATGAACATGGAGATTGAGGCAAACTATTAATTGTTTGAGAAAGGATTGATCTCAGAGACACAGAGCGAGAGAGAGAGAGAGAGAGAGAGAGAGAGAGAGAGAGAGCGAGAGAGCGAGAGCGCGAGAGAGAGAGAGAGAGAGAGAGAGCGAGAGAGCGAGAGAGAGAGAGAGAGAGAGAGAGAGAGAGAGAGCGAGAGAGCGAGAGAGAGAGAGAGCGAGAGAGCGAGAGAGAGAGAGAGAGAGAGAGAGAGAGAGAGAGAGCAGGGGCGGAGAGAGAGAGAGAGAGACAGACACAAGAACGGAGCATTTGATAAGAAAAGTTTAGTTTAAAAAAAGCTCCTCATGTTGTGACAGCTAAATCATTCCATCACCGCCCCTGTTTCATAGGTGTGAAACTGTGGGAACTGTATGTGTTTGGTGTGTGTGCCAGCATGTGTGCCTGTGTGTGTATGCGAGTATATGTGCACGCACTTGTGCATGTCTCTGTGCGAACGTACACATCAGTTCTATGTATAGGTCTTCGTGGGCTGCGTTTGGGATGCCATCTTTATGTTTTTGCACGCGGTGCACCAAGGTGTGTTTGGTAAAAATAACACCCCATCGCCCTCTTACTGTATGACTCCTGAAGGCTTCACCCCACTGCTGACAGAGATCCAGAGAACCATCACCACATCCACCTCCCCTTGCTCCCCTCACCCCCCACGCCTGCTCCAATGTAGAGCTCGAAGACCTTGGAGAGAGGGGGGTCTTGGGGCTCTTGTGCTGTTACCACCTGGCTAATATAAATTTATATGGGATTGAGAGTAAGAGAAAGAGAGAGAGAGAGAGAGAGAGAGAGAGAGAGAGAGAGAGAGAGAGAGAGAGAGAGAGAGAGAGAGAGAGAGAGAGAGAGAGATCGAGCAAGTGAGCAAGTGAGACAGAGAGTGCGAGAAAGAGAGAGACAGAGAGAGAAACAGAGTTACACCGACATAGAGATAGAGAGAGAGAGAGAGAGAGAGAGAGAGAGAGAGCGAGAGAGAGAGAGAGAGAGAGAGAGAGAGAGAGAGAGAGAGAGAGAGAGAGAGAGAGAGTGAGTGAGATCGAACAAACAAGCAAGTGAGACAGAGAGTGTGAGAAAGAGAGAGACAGAGAGAGAAACAGAGTTACAGCGACATAGAGATTGAGAGAAAGAGAGAGAGAGAGAGTGTTTGAAAGAGCGAGATAGCAAGAGCGTCAGAAGATTGAGTAAGGTGGAAATAACAGCGCTTGGCTGAAACAAGAGAAAGGTGATAGAGTGATTACTGACAAAGGAAGAAAATCGACCGAAGGGTGAGAAAGATAAGGATGAGAAGGAGGGTGATGAGGAATTGTCCTTCCCTGATGGGTAGTGTTAATAACGTTGCCATAATCGAATTACAGCCGGCCAGATGAAGGCAATAACCTATGGTAGTTCTATATGTTGGCCTACTCTATAATTAACATTAAAGCTGTTTGTTTGTGTTTGTGTTTTCGTACGACTGCGTGCAAGTGGAATTCTGTATATGTCAATCATAATGTGTGTGTGTGTAATTGTTCGTTGATGTGTGTGTGTGTGTGTGTGTGTGTGTGTGTGTGTGTGTGTGTGTGTGTGTGTGTGTGTGTGTGTGTGTGTGTGTGTGTGTGTGTGTGTGTGTGTGTGTATGTGTGTGTATGTTTGTTTATAAGGGTGTTGCAACTAATAATGTAATAAAGACTCATAATGTAATAACGGCTCATAACGGCTCATAATGTAATCATTTCAATGTATTAAAAGTTCATAATGTTCTAATCGGCTCATAATGTAATAAAATCACGGACGCATAACGTATTAAGGGCTTTGCGCATAATGTAATACTGTAATAACTTATTACATTAGGAACCTTATTGATACCGCTCATAATGTTATAACAGTTCATAATGTAATAATAGCACATATAGTGAGAAAAGTGTTGCATTATCATAATTCTTACTTCTGCCATCCCTGCAGGAGTGGAAGGAAATGCTTACACCTGTGTCTGTCTCTCAGCAAGATTACACATTTCGGCAAACATGCTGGAGCATTAGCCAACTTAGATGCCATATACTGAACCTCGCTCCCAATAAGTGGCAGGCCTCATAAAAAGTAAGAGAAGCCTTATTCTTTAACGCATCATCCTCCATAGGTAAAATCCATGGTATAAAGGCAACACTGACAACTAATGCACTTTTGGGCAGAGGTTTGTTATTGAGGTTGACTATGATTTGTACATATGTTGCGCTACAGTAACCAACTCAAAAGCTGTCAGGAGAAGAGGTTGGATTAGGGAAGAAGGAGGGGGACTGTAGTTCATGTATTTGAATGTTCTTTGCTACAATAACTTATAACTCCTGCAATGAAAACACATTTAAAATTTAACTTTTCAAAAAAGTAAGTGAACACTCTTTCCTTCCATACAACCTTACGAAGACCTTCCAATAAAAACGTAGCAGTTTTTTTTTTATGGTCTTTAATGCCAATTTAATAAAGGCTTTTAAACATTATTTTCCTACTACTTGAAATACATGATACAGGCTGCATAAGACGTTAATTCAAACTTATTTTATTTTGGAACTTTTGAACATAACAAAAAAGTCATCAAAAACGTTGGAGATCTGAACATCAAATTAGTCTCACAAAATATATACCAGCTATATATAGTATGTGAGTCTAGAACAGACATAGGGATGTCATAGAAAACATGAAACAGATCAAAGGCTCTTTAAATGTAAACACAGCCTGTCAGAACACAAAAGTAAAAATATAAGTCAAAATATATTTAACTAAACAATATGCCTATAAACATGATCATAAATTATGGTTGCCAACAAAATAAAGTCAAGGGGGCTCCATTTGTCAGTGGTCAGTGACTGCCGATGATCACTCAAATCACTTTATTTCTTCCAATGAATGTCTTTAATATGGAACCATCCAAAGGATATATGTCGAATCACGATCCATGCTGTAATCCACCTGGCATTTTGGCTGAAGAGCTGCCTGATATTGGATGCAAGGCCACTATTACGTCCAGCTGCTTTATATAACATACAAATACTAATGCTGCAGTCTTCATCCGTCACAATATTTAAACATTCCACCAAAGAATCACGTATAATTTTTTTTGGTAGGAATGGCAGGGTTAGCTCTCTGTACAAGTTGGAAACTCTTTTAAAGGTGCCCAGCATTGTCATATACTGTACATCAACAGGCAATACTGGATAATGGTTGACAGTACAATCAAAGGCAAATTAGGGCTAGCAATGAAGTCAGGGTCAGCAGAGAAGATATGTTTTGGCACTGTAGGACATGCAGAAGGAACAGTATCAGGGTCAGTGTAACGGACAGTGTGGAGGTCACAATGTAGGACATCATTGGGATCACCATAAGGAACATCACATGAGTCACCATGTAGGACATCACTGGAATCTCCAGGAGGGTAATTGTTGGGGTCAGAGTGATGGTCAGAGTCAGGGTTTGAATGGTGGTCAGAGTCAGGGACAGCATCAGAGCCAGTATTATAAAGAAGCACCCTCTGCTTCTCTGCTCTCTGAATTCTTCGAATGAATGGTCTGACTGGTCCATCAAGACTAACATAATGGTCACCACAACCTTCAGCAAAATGGCCTAGAATCAGCAATGGCAGACTTTCATCGTAGTGAACATGTGGGGATACTATTGCTGTTGCCTCAACTCCAAGCGTTGACACAATCATAAACTGTACATTGAATATGGTTGATGTTCTTTGTAGAGTCAAATGATCACCATATGTACCACTCATGCCATTGCCCTTCCACAAAATTAGAAAGATGTATTCCATTCATGGCATGTGGGTGAAGTATTTGGTCTGATACAATTTCTTGCCTTAAAGATGTTGCAGACCGAAAAATTCCAAGTGAGGCAAGTTGGTCAACCATGGCAGCAAATAGGCAGCTGCCATCTGAATTAGGGTCCAAACGAGTCCTGAAACCTAGTGATCCAAATGATTCTAACCTCATTCCATGGGTGATGGGCTGTAACAACTGTATGCGTTGATGTTTTCTGGCCTTGTGCTCAGAACGCTGCTTCTCCCGCTCCCTTGTGATACTTGTCACATCACATTTTGATATGTTGATGTCCTGGGTTGCCTATCATTCGGAACTTGACTTTGTATTTTGACAGATCTGCATTTCTTTTGACAACTATACCTGGTATCACAGCGTATCGTTTTGAAAATCTGGGACCTGTGCTGACCCTCACCAACACTTTGTCCTGTAAGTTGTAAACTGATGGTGGTGGATCTCCCCTTGATTTAGTCATACGTTTCATGCAACGCTCCGTAGCCTTTAATGCCCTCCTTCGTATCTTCCTGCGGTTTTGCTCAAACTTACTCATGTTCCGTTCTAAGTCTTCAGGAACTGCATCAGAAACTGAGCCGGGGCTAGCATCGCCTGTATTGCTGGATAAGTGAAGGGTCCTGATGTTATTCTTCCGCCCATGATACACTTCAAATGGAGACATCCAGCTGAGAACCTCTTTTTTGTCCAGATTCATAACTCTTGCATAATTTGGCATATTTGCTGCCCAGTTAAGGCCTCCTCGTTTGAAATTCACAAAGTCATACATGATTTTTCGTCGTAGCACCTGGTGTGTTCTCTCAACTTTACCTTGGCTCTGGGGGTGGTATGGAGAGCTCTGAATGACTTTGACCTGATATGATTCCATCAGCTTCTGGACTGCACCTTTGAATTCTTTGCCCTGATCATGCTGCAAAATGTTGGGTGGGCCATGTTCAGTGTAGATTTCCATGAGATGTTTAGCAATCTCTTTGCTCTCTAGAGGGCGCAGCCATATGTATCTGCTACACACATCAAGGATGGTTAGAATGTACCTATATCTAACGTTTCTATGCTTGACAGCCCATCTCCCCGTGTCGAGAAGGTCGATTTGATGACGCTCTTGAACTGTTTTAGCCCTGATCGGCTTGGGAATGGCCTTGTTTTGAAAAGTAGCTCTGCGAAGTTGATAGCGCCTGGACCTGTCCAATACCTTTTGCACATTTTGTGTACTGATGCCGGAATACTTATCCTTCAGGTATACGTTAAGTTTTCTGGCACAAGGGTATGTTTTTGTGTGTGTGTGTGTGTGTATGTTTGTGTTTTTGTGTGCATGTGTGGGTGTGCAAATGTGTGGGCATATGAATGCCTGTACATGTATATACATTGGTGTGTGTGTGTGTGTGTGTGTGTGTGCGCGTGTGTGTGTGTGTGTGTGTGTGTGTGTGTGTGTGTGTGTGTGTGTGTGTGTGTGCGTGCGTGTGCGTGCGTGCGTGCGTGCGTGCGTGCGTGCGTGCGTGTGTGTGTGTGTGTGTGTGTGTGTGTGTGTGTGTGTGTGTGTGTGCGTATGCATTCCTGTATGTTTGTGTGTGAGTGTGCATGTGTGTGCGTGTGTGTGCATGCAGAAATGTGTATTTGTGAATGCCTGTACATGTTTATGCATGCGTGTTTGGATGTATTCTTGCATGCACTGGGGCTGGGCCTGTATGCATGCATTCTTGAGCATGGGTCAGGAACTATGATCTACTTCCAAAATATACCTCCAGCTTCCTGTATCACCCTAAGCTGAGCATTAATGACAAGATGTTACTGGACGTATTCATAGGATCCTGAAGGAGAGAGGAAAAACCATGACTCTCTTATCAGACTTTGTCTATTTTCAACCTCCTTCCATTTCCCTGACTGTGCGTTTGGCAGCGTGTCACACGATAGTGCTAGTCAGTAAAAGCCCTCCCTGATCCTCTTATCTTTTGGTCAGGCATGACTAGTAGCCGACAGATTTGATAAGCGATGATGGAGGACATCAAGGCAGCAGCGGTCCCAGAAAGAAAGTGATGGTGTGAAGTGAGTTAATGTTCAAGACAACCCTTGAGGTTTATATGTTCAGGCATCCATTTTGTGTTTGCTTTTTATTTTTCATTATTTGGGATTAAATAAAGCATATTTTGTAATACGTTTAAAAAACGCACACAAACACACACACACACACACACACACACACACACACACACACACACACACACACACACACACACACACACACACACACACACACACACACACACACACAAAAAAACAAATGTACAGTACAGGGATTAAACATTGATTGGTTTAATGATTGGATAATTGGAAGTGTCTGTTTGGACAGAAGAGGGACGGTCATGGCGACATGCTGAGTGATGGGTAAACAAACATTGTACAGATACACTGGGAGACAGAGATTTCACTAATTGACATGATAACTGCAACTAAAATATAAAACCCAACATTGATGAGGTACCCGTCTATAGCCGATACGGCAGATTAGAAAAATTAAAAGTAAATCAAGTCACCTAGATAGTTGGAATTTGATTGTGATTCAATTTGAATGTACTTGAATTGCATAATATTTAATAAAGTCTCAGACACTGCATGTTGTGCATACAATTATGCAGTCTCTGCAGTGATCAATTACCTACCAGCAATTGATATTGATTAGGTAACTGTAGAGATTGATACACTTGCTATGGTGAGATGATTGATGATGCGGATGATGATGAGGATGATGATGAGGATGATGATGAGGATGATGATGAGGATGATGATGAGGATGATGATGAGGATGATGATGAGGATGATGATGAGGATGATGATGGAAAAACAGACAGAGAGAGACACAGGCAGACGAAAACAGAAAAGTACTCCTTGGTGTAAAGAGGGGGTCTTGGCCTCTCTCTCCCTCCTCGGCAGGACTTTCTCAGTGATAACAGTTTTTAGGGAGCGTTCACGCTGAGAAAGGAGCTCGAGTTGAGCGAGACTCTGAGCCAGCCGAAGGGTCCACACTCCTAGGGGGCAACCGAGACATGCTGTCTCATTATGTTGTCAGTGTCAGTACACACAGTGAGAGACTGTGACTGCTCACCTAATGGACACTATAGTGAAGGCATGGATGAGGAACGACTTCACGCCGTTTAGACAGGGAGTACCGGTGTGTTCAGTACGATTATGGCACGTTGTAAATATTAGCTCAATGCTAACCATTCAAAGGCGCTGCAGGTACGACTAAAGAGCTTTCATTTAAAACCATCTGTCAGCTATCAGTGAGTGAAATGTGCTTTGAGATTATCTGTTTCTCGCTGCCTGCCACTATATGAGGCCATTCAGGTATGAGAACGCTCCCGGCTCATTTATAACCAATCAGTGCACGCCGTCCCTGATTGGTCCAGGGAAAGCCATCTCGCTTTTCAATCACCGGTGTTGGAATGGATCACTTCTCAACGGGGGAGAAACATAGGGAGAGGGGGAAGAGACTATTTCTCACCTATAATGATATATTAGCTTCCTCAGGATACTTTCAGATGATGGTCATCCTGTCCACTAAGGTCGAAGCAATCGGATTTACAATTAGATGACCGAGAACTAGAGAAGAAGGAGGGGGATGAGGAAAGTGAGGAGGGAGAGAGAGAGAGAGAGTGTCAGAGAAAGAGTGAGCGAGAGACAAAGATTGAGAGGTTGATGCACAGCATCAAGTAGATATTTCAGGTTCTGTACCTGAAACTGCTTGACTTCACTGAAGCTCTAGGATCACACAGACACACCCACACACACACACACACACACACACACACACACACACACACACACACACACACACACACACACACACACACACACACACACACACACACATACACACACACACACACACACACAAACACATACAAAAACACCCAGGCATGCACACACACACACACACACACACACACACACACACACACACACACACACACACACACACACACACACACACACACACACACACACACACACACTAATTTGAGCTCTCACAGCTCACATTTTTTAGATTAGAGAATCAGTTGAAGGTAACAACTCCCTCCATCAAGCTACAGATGTGTTGTGTGGGTGTTAGTAATCATTTTATGTCATGTATGGTTTGTATGTGTGTTTGTGAGTGTGTATTTGTGTGTGCGCATGTGCGTGCGTGTGTGAGTGTGTGTATGGGTTCGAAAATGACTGAATGGGAGTTTGTAAGAGAACCTTTTGCAAAAAAAAACAGTGAGTGTGTGCATGTGTTCGTGTGTGTGTATGTATGATTACACAAAAGTCTGGTCGAATGTACCTTTGAGTGGGAAATGCGACTGTGTGAATGTACAGCCAGTTGTTCTCCTGTACGGTCGGGGCTGAGCTGTATCCACACATGTCGGTTTTACTGGGTGAACTGAACATGTTTAAAAAAGACAAGCGTTAGGCACATGAATCTGTGCGTGTGTGTGTGTGTGTGTGTGTGTGTGTGTGTGTGTGTGTGTGTGTGTGTGTGTGTGTGTGTGTGTGTGTGTGTGTGTGTGTGTGTGTGTGTGTTTATCTGGTCGGCTGTGCATGCCTACACCCGGCTTCTGGTCCAGGTAGGGGGTGGCTGGCATCTGTCCCTTCTCCTTAGCCACGCAATTCATCAGGCCTCCCCAGCGGGAGACACCTCTGGCTGGGCACAGAGAGCAACACACACAGGCCCGGTCCCGACAGCATCCAGCGGACCTCAGAAGGATTACTAGAAGGTAATGTTTTCACACGCTGCGCTGCTGATGTGTACAGCTATCTCTAGCCTCTGCCTCTCTCTTCCTCTCCCTCTCTCTCCCTCTCTCCCACTCCCACACTCTCTCTCTCCGTTACCCACTCTGTCCCTCTCCCTCTCTCTCTCTCTCTTTCTTTCTCTCTCTCTCTCTCCCTCTCTCTCCCTCTTCCTCTCCCTCTCTCTCCCTCGCCCTCTCTCTCCCGTCCATTCTCCCTCACCCTCTCCCACTCCCACTCTCTCTCGCTCCCTCTCTCTCTCCCTTTCCCTCTCTTTCTCTCCATCCTTCTATCTCTCTCCCTCTCTCTCTCCCACTCTCTTTCTCTCCCTCTCTGTCCGTCAGTCTCTCTCTCTCCCTCTCTCTCTCCATCCCTCTCTCTCCCTCTTCCTCTCCCTCTCTCACCCTCCCCCTCCCTCTCTCTCCATTCCTCTCTCTCTCTCCCTATCCATTGCTCTCTCCATCCCTTTCTCTCATTCTCTCTTTGCAGCACTCTGTTTTTTAGAAAGGTAATGGAATTACCCATAGAAATGCCCCTTTTATCTCAACTTACTCATTCACTACACACTCAGCAACTTATTAAATCCCTTATAGGTTCACCCGCTCATTCACTTACCAAATTGGGACTAGCTCTCATATTTTCAATTTTATTAAATATAAACTACAGAGCCAGGGCCTCTCTCCCTTCATTACTGGCTCCCTCTTCTGCTCCCTTCTCTCTCCCTGTCTCCCTCCACCTCCCTTTCTCTCCCTGTCTCCCATCCTCTCCTTGTCTCCCTCCCCCTCCCTCTCTCTCCTCCCCCCTGCAGTCCCACTGTATGGTTCATTGAGGATGAAGGCATAGACGAAAGGGAGAAGAGCTTAATCCATATTTGCCTCCATTTCTTTTGGGGCCTACAGACGCTCAATATAGCTCGGCTGTTAGCGGTGGCGCTACGGCTGTCCGTATTAGCGGGCAGATATAATTATCTGAGTTCACTTCAGTTCATTATAGGAGCAGGGTGTGACACCACTTTAGATCTCATTTCTGCCTTCAAATTGGTTTGTGAGCATAACAATCTTTTATTGTGAAGGGCCCTGCAGCGGGCGATGGGTGATTGAAAGATAATACACACCCCCACACC
>NC_082384.1:11270677-11273177 GCF_031168955.1 Gadus macrocephalus
AAAGACGGAACTACGAAGGAAGGGGAGAGAGACAGAAAGAAAGAAAGAAAAGAGGAAGGAAAGAAATTAAAAAAGAAAGACAAGAAGAAAGAAAGAAAGAAAGAAAGAAAGAAAGAAAGAAAGAAAGAAAGAAAGAAAGAAAGAAAGAAAGAAAGAAAGAGGAAAAGAGCGAGAGAGAAGGGAGCCCCCCGCGGTGTGGGAGAGAGCGGTCAATACAAGCGTTAGCCGTGATGGACGTTGACCCGGGGGCTGTGGCAGGAAGTAGTTTTACTTCCCCCCCCCCCTCTCCTTCTTCGCCCCCACCTTCCTGACGTCTCCCCCCAGCGAGCCATTATTAAAGGCAACGACTCCACCTGAAGCCGCCTCATTCATCCAGCGTCCTAACGGCGTCGCGTGGCCATTTCTATCAAGAACAGATTTTCCACTTCAATCCCTCCTTCCTCGGCTTAAAACGAAACAAAACGTACCGAATCTTACAAAAGTCGCCGCTAATGAAAGGCTGCAGTCGCACGGCCCCCGCAGAGCCGTCGTCTCAACTCCTTCACAGAACACCTTCCTGACCGCCGGATCGTACCGGACTCCACCTGAGAGAGGACCCTGGACGGCCCTGGACCGAACAGCCACCATGCATCAGTCTGTTGTATAATTAAAGAGATCTGATTGGCTACTAACGAGGGTTCGCTTGACCCCCGCCCCCCCCCCCCCTAATAGCATTTGCATTGTTTTTAGCTTAGCGCCTGGCTAATGGGTATCCTGAGGGCACATTGTGGCCCCTTGCTCAAAATCAAACAGCGTTGTGCCTCCCCTGAGCACCCGAGGCCATCTGTCACCCACACCGTCTGGAGTCGGGGGAGGGAAGAGAAACATTTTGTTTTGTTTTATGCCGAAGGAAAAAAATACACTGACGGAAGCACAAGTAGGCACACACACACATGCACACGAACACACACACACACACACACACACACGCACACAAAAGACACACATACGTACACATACACACACTCTCACACACACCGTAACGGGGGCGCACTTACACATACATAAATACACACAAACTTTGAAGTGAAGTCCCATGGCCTGGGGCGAGTTCCAATAGAAGCAACGTGCGCTGGTATTTATTTGGCTGATGAGAATGTACCTGTTAGTGGGGGGAAACCAAAAAAACACAATAGGCCGGCAAAACAACAAATGTGTGCTTGTTGTGAGCGCCCTTAGGAAACTTCTGGGCTTCCTCACAACTGGGGAGACGAAGGGGGGATTCTTATAAGAGAGGGGGTTGCCAAAGGTCAGGAACCAATCCAGAGTCTACAGCAGGAAGAAAGCGAGAGCTAAATGGGGCGCACAGAGGCCAAATAGCCTCGTGTGCTGCCATCGCGGCGTGCACGCTCGCACGAGTCAGGCTGTAAAAGGCTGTGCACGGCCCCGGGTTTATATGATTCCAATCTGGGGCGAGGAGACAGTGAGTGTTGCCAGGGGCGATGAAAACGAATAAATCAATTCGGTTGCCGGCTTTATTTTTCCGATCACAGGGATCGCCAGTGTCATAAAAACTATATTAAACCGGTGCTAAACTACACTTGCATTTTTTACACATATAGTGTGTTTGTATGTTTTTTGCTTTTTTGTGTGTGTGTGTGTGTGTGTGTGTGTGTGTGTGTGTGTGTGTGTGTGTGTGTGTGTGTGTGTGTGTGTGTGTGTGTGTGTGTGTGTGTATGTGTGTGTGTGTGAGAGAGAGAGAGTCCATTGCAATCCATTTATATGGAAAACAATTTGCCTATATCGTTATTATGTATATTCATCTCCGCCTTTCTCATTTTAGCTATCGTGTGTCCTATCTGGTGTGTGTGTGTGTGTGTGTGTGTGTGTGTGTGTGTGTGTGTGTGTGTGTGTGTGTGTGTTGGTTCCGGTGTGTGTCTAAGCGTACGCACACGTGTATAAAGTGCGCGCACGTGTAATCGCGTGAGTGTGAGCATCTGCTTGTACAGAAGAAAATAACGCTTGTTCCGGTGTTGGCCGGCATATATGTTTCTCTGTCGGGGCTGGCAGATACACGCTGTCATAACACGGGCATTGTAAAAACCACCAGCGACCGGCCCTCATTTAACAGCGGGGGGGATATGTACTAGCGAAGCATGCTGGGTAAATCAGGTGGAAATACGTATATCTATTTTTACATAAAGCACTCTAACCATTCTGCATGCCTGACCCGCTGCTCGGGCCCGACTGTGTCCGCGCCTAATCGTCCTCTGGCCTTATACCGCGGCTAATTACCCCTCGTTAAAGGCCCGTCTCAGAGTGCAGCCTAACAAGGAGACTTTTAATCATCACGGCGAGGCATTTACATAACGCACCGCGTGTTATGGTCCTAATGGGGGTGGTGGCGGGTGGCGGGGCGACGACGGAGGTGATGTGAAGGTGGTGGATTGAGTGTTGGCGTTGGGGGTGGTAGTGGTGTTTGTGGTTTTGTTCGTAGGTGATGAAGTGGAACGAAATCGGG
>NC_082384.1:11274893-11277393 GCF_031168955.1 Gadus macrocephalus
AAGTAGGAGTGAAAGGGAGAGAGAAAGAAAGTAGAGAGAGAAAGGGAGAGCTACAGAGAGAAAGAGAGGGAGTGAGATCGGTGATACTCAGTAACACCTCCCATCCAATATTCATCTCCTTTCTCTCCTTCCTCCCACTCCCTGCCTCCTCCCTCCCTCTCCCTCCCTCCCTCCCTACAACGTCACTTGTCTCAGTACCGACTCAAAAGGACCCGTCCTCATTTATGTACATATCATCACCCAGCCCAGCTGTTACAACCATTGGCTCCTCACTTATTCACCCATGCCCCAGTACCAACCACGCCACACCTCCCCAACCACGCCACACCTCCCCAACCACCCACCCACCCTCACCCACCCTCACCCACCCACCCTCACCCACGCATCCCGCATCCGCCTCTACCAGCACGCGCTATAAATACGGCGTCTACATTTTAGAAGAGAGGGTTCATCCATAAACATGAGCTCCGTCCTCCGTTAGCAGGGCGCTACGCTACCCCACCAGGGAGACACAGGGCTGGGGTGTAGGCTGCTAATGAGGGGGCCACCCCCTCTCTCCCTCTCTCTCTTTGTCTCTCTCTCTCTCTCTCTCTCTCTCTCTCTCTCTGGCCTACATAGAGGAGACCCTGCCACAGGCAGAGGGCGAGAGCTGCTGGGAGGGAAGCCTCTTGGCGGCTCTGGTCGTAGCGCCACCCTGGAGGTCTGTGGTTCTAAAGCGGAGGGGGGTCGGAGCCCATAATGGGTGAGGATCCGGAACAGAACACTCTGGGAGACTCTGAGCACGCAGACGTTTTCCTGAGAGGGGCGGCCGGTTGAAATGGGTACCGCGTTTGAAAAAGGTTTCGGAACTAAACGTCAGTTTGTGTTTAGTTTTAACGTCCACCTATATTACACTCACAGAGTGCAATTCGGTCCAGCGAGGGAACAATTTAGGAACTCCATGTTCCTTTGTATTTAGTCCTAACGTCCATTTATATAACGTCCAGAGTGGAGTGACGGCACTAGGACACTTTGAAGGACACGGCCATCGATGAGCTTTAACTGTGCGCGCAAATGCTTGTCAGTCCAAATCACAAACACTCACAGTGCCACTCTACATGTGCCGGATACGCACGCACTGCAACATGTAATTACAAAAAGTTATGGCTTCAAGTATTCTCTGTCTTCACAGCCACACACACAGAGTTAATAAAGGGAAGATTTTAATGATGGAGAGAAGATTGAAGTGAGGGAGGACTGTTGAAGGTGTGTGTGTGTGTCCGCCGTGCATGCATGTGTGTGTGACTGTGTGCATGATTGTAAAAGCATATTTTGCCGTAAGTACTTCAGATAGTGTATTATTACATTGACTTGCGTCACTTAAGTCATAATACAGATTTTGATTTATTAAAATGTTCCTGAAAACCTACATTTGAGATGAAAAGGGCTATTTGATGAACCATATTAAATTAAACACTGATTTAAAAAGATTCCCTAAAAAAGCCAATTAGTTTAAAATGAAGACTTCAGGGCCTGATTCTGAGAAAATACATCAATTTGGTATTTCAATTTTTTTTTTACTTTTCTTCCATTAATAATGAACCATAACAGTCTACTTCTTTGTATTATTCATTATATAATTTTGAAACTTTATTACAATATTATTACATTATTTAAAGAATCTAGCATAGTCAAATTACTGCTTTAATATTAAATAAAAATTACTATTTGCTGCAGCCTGACACACACACAAAAGATTGTGTAGAATTATTATTAATCATGCCATATAATACACGGAATGATAATTTTTACAATATTTATTCTATTATTTTCATTGGATAATAGTTTTTAGCCTGAGGAGATATTTAAGCGTGTTTCTATTTGATTTTATGGATGATCAACTAGATGAGCTGACCAGACAAGAGGTGGGACGCAGAGAGGAGGAGGAGGATGAGGAGAAAGAGAGAGGAGGGGGAGGAGGGGGAGGAGAGGGAGGAGGAGGAGGAAGCGAAGGGAGGAGAGAGAAGTAGGACGACGAGGAGGAGGAAGAGGGAGGAGGAGGAGAGAGGGAAGAGGAGGAGAGAGGAGGAGAGAGGAAGAGAGGAGGAGGAGGAGGAGGAGAGAGGAGGAGAGAGGAAGAGAGAAGGAGGAGGAGGAGGAGGTTTAGAGCGGAGGAGGAAGAAATAGCAGAAGGTAAGAGGAGTAGAAGTAGTGAGAAGGAGAGGGAGAGGAGGAGGAGGAAAATGTGGACGAGGAGAGAGAAGGAGGAGGAGGAGGAGGAGAATGAGAGAGGAGGAGGAGTGGTGAGGAGCAGGAAGAGAGAGGAGAAGGAGAGAGGAGTAGAAAAGGAGGAGTTGATTCGGTGTGTGTGGGTACGGTGTGACTTTTAATGTCTGCATAGTGTACTGCAGGCACATTCAGACAGATACACAGACAGACGGATAAATACCATCTTATGTGTTAAAGAGTTCTGTGCAGTTCTGAGTTCTGTCGGAAAAGTGGAATGTACAGATAAAAAGGC
>NC_082384.1:11279893-11282393 GCF_031168955.1 Gadus macrocephalus
CAGTTCGGTGATTGGTTGTTCAGACGAGCCCACTGAATCACCGAAAAACAAGGAAATAGCCTAGGCTAGAAATGAATTCCTATTAAGTAGTTATAGTGCAGTTAGCAGAATACACGCATGATGACAATTTTGTGCAGACCACGATAATGACGTTGTAGCCTGCACGTTCAAGAGAGAGAGAAAGCAAACAATAAAAATACGTAAAATCTAAAATAAAATAAATGTTACGAACTACCCAAGTGTTGACTGATTTGTGCCAAGGTGTTTACCTAAAATGTGTTTTCAAAGTGATCCCTAAATGCCTGTCCACTCGGTTCCACATGGCCAAATTCCTTGTAATGTTGATTGCCATCATCATCATCATCATCATCATCATCATCGTCTGGCTGTGGAATGTTCCTCCGCTTGCAAAGGTTGTGTAGAATGGCACATACGATTACTGTGCTTGCCCTCTCTGGGGTGAGGCGTATTTCGCCGTGGAGGACATGAAACCAACGTTTCATCTGCCCAATTCCTCTCTCCACAACATTTTGTGTATGTTTGTGTGCTCGCAAAGAGCCAATACGATGTGTTTTACGCATAGGACTAAGCGTAATCTGCGTAATCACTTACATGTTACACTTTAACTGTGCTCCCGGTTGTGGATTAAGGTAGGGTGTCTAGAGCCACGTCTTGCATGGATAGTCACTGTCACCCAGCAAGTGACACCCAACTGGTACATCTCAAAAAGCTGCCTCAGACCGCTCACCATTAAAATGCGCGAATCATGGGTAGCTGAAGATCCAGGCCACTTTGCAACAACATCCAGTAGGCTATGTTAAAATTTGCATCAAAAACAACCTGCGTGTTGATGGAATGCACTTTCTTCCTATTGACGAACACGTCCTCGTCTTTTGATGGCGCAATTATTTTTATTTTTTATAAGTTATATATATTTTTTTATAACTTATAATTTTTATAACATTTTATTTCCGGACTAATCTGATTATTCCTGTTAGTCGGGGATGTTATTGCATTGCGATTAACTCCACAACAAGTTTAATACCCTAACATTTTGTCTCGCAGGCATTTACGATTCTTTGTGAATAGGTCTTACTGAGTTAGGAGTCCTCTTGAGGACTTTTAAGCTCTCCTAGACTTAGGTGCTACTTTTAGGCCTAAAATACTTTGTGAATTGCTCTTAGTGAAAAAAGTTAGGAGTCCTAAATTTAAGAGTGACACGCCCATTATTTTTAGGAGTTACTCCTAAATTCGCCAGTTAGGACCTACTTTTAGCCCTAAAATCCTTTGAGAATACGGCCCCAGGTGTCCTTACACCACCAGGTCATGCACCACCAGGTCATGCACCACCAGGTCATGCACCACCAGGTCATGCACCACCAGGTCATGCACCACCAGGTCATGCACCACCAGGTCATGCACCACCAGGTCATACACCACCAGGTCATACACCACCAGGGGCCGTATTCACAAAGCATTTTATCTTACCGCTAGGAGTGCTCCTAACTCGCGCTAAAACATTTTACGTAGGAGTTTTTTCTTAAAAGTTATTCACAAAGCCGCTGAGACCTACTCTTACTAAGGATAAATCACAAAGAGTGAACTAAGAGTGACGCGCCGTTGCTATGGATTACGTCAATTCTCGTGCACGAGTTTAGAAGCTGTCAGTTCGGTGATTGGTTGTTCAGACAAGCCCACTGAATCACCGAAAAACAAGGAAATAGCCCAGGCTAGAAATGAATTCCTATTATGTAGTTATAGTGCAGTTAGCAGAATACACGCATGATGACAATTTTGTGCAGACCACGATAATGACGTTGTAGCCTGCACGTTCAAGAGAGAGAGAAAGCAAACAATAAAAATACGTAAAAGAAAATAAATGTTACGAACTACCCAAGTGTTGACTGATTTGTGCCAAGGTGTTTACCTAAAATGTGTTTTCAAAGTGATCCCTAAATGCCTGTCCACTCGGTTCCACACGGCCAAATTCCTTGTAATGTTGATCGCCATCATCATCATCATCATCATCATCGTCGTCTGGCTGTGGAATGTTCCTCCGCTTGCAGAGGTTGTGTAGAATGGCACATACAGTGAATACTGTGCTTGCCCTCTCTGGGGTGAGGCGTATTTCGCCGTGGAGGACATGAAACCGACGTTTCATCTGCCCAATTCCTCTCTCCACAACATTTCGTGTATGTTTGTGTGCTCGCAAAGAGCCAATACGATGTGTTTTACGCATAGGACTAAGCGTAATCTGCGTAATCACTTACATTTAACTGTGCTCCCGGTTGTGGATTGAGGTAGGGTGTCTAGAGCCACGTCTTGCATGAATAGTCACTGTCACCCAGCAAGTGACACCCAACTGGTACATCTCAAAAAGCTGCCTCAGACCGCTCACCATTAAAATGCGCGAATCATGGGTAGCTGAAGATCCAGGCCACTTTGCAACAACATCCAGTAGGCTATGTTAAAATTTGCATCAAAAACAACCTGCGTGTTG
>NC_082384.1:11297393-11302393 GCF_031168955.1 Gadus macrocephalus
ATTTCACTTTCCATTAATATCAATGATGTACTCACTGTATTATTCAGAGTATCGATCCGTCTGACATATAGAATTAGCCATTTAAATAAAGCCTGCACAAACAAACACAAACACACACACAGACACACACACATCCACTGTGGAAGAGAAGGACGAAGATATCGATATCATAAATGCTATATCAACCATTAAGCGCAGACTCCTAATATAACCTATTGATCAGTGCATGAATATGTAACTCCATTACAGTGTAAAGGCCTGAGGCCCTATGTGTAAAACCTAGGGCTCTCTCTCTCTCTCTCTCTCTCTCTCTCTCTCTCTCTCTCTCTCTCTCTCTCTCTCTCTCTCTCTCTCTCTCTCTCTCTCTCTCGTTATTTACCATAATTCTTTAGCCAATGCGAAAGCAAATTGAGCCACGAGTCGTTGAGAGGCAGGTAGGGGTGAGGTAGGGATCACTGTACCCAGAAACTAACTCTGAGCCAGGACTTGAACAATCTCAGCAGAACACTATCCTGCCCCCATGCATTACTTGTTTTGCAGAAACTAAAGTTTTCGATTTTATTCGACACCCACAACAAAAACAAAGATACAGAAGTTCAGCCCAAACTCTGTTCAACTCTATTTTGAATGCTCTGTGGGATAGATTCTCCAGCATGGACCGTCTACAGTAAAACTCAGTAATTAATAACGCTATTCATGATAAACACAATGTGGGAGTCTGCCCCACCACCAGACATATGGAGGCCAATGGGCCAGGGAATGACTAAAATCGTCATCACACTGATTGGTTTAAGCAGCCTCACCTGACCCGCGTCAAGCTGAATGGACACTGGGGCTGGGTGAGGCTCCACACCTGTTGTGCATTGACTAATCAATGTGCAGGGGTCAAACCAGCCATCACCACACACACTCCTGTAGGAGATTTCCTTCATTGCAGCATGGATCACCAGTGCTGTGTTCTGATATCCATACTTCTATGAGTACACCTAAAGGTAGTACACTATCCGCACTATGTTGCCAGATTTTCAGATGACAGTGTTGTTCCAAATTGAATACTCCGTGGTGCAATAACCGGAAATACGATTGCGACTGCAGCCGCGGCTCGTCCCCCGCAATAAACATCCCACTTTGAACAGTGAACTCTTTACGCCTAGAAGCTATAAAAAAGCTAAAAAGCTATAAAAACTACAAAATGGCTCCATTAATGCAGGCTGAATGAATGTCTTTTCGATTCCATGAAGAGCAGGTAGTGGTTAGGGTATCTTGCCCAAGGGTGACTACAGGTAGACCGTAGACGTTGGGGATCCGAACCCCGAGCCTAACGCCCTAACCTAGTGACTGTAAATATTAGTAGCAGCCAGGGCAGAAACAGTTAAGTAGCTATTACTCTGACAACAAAGTATCTGTAGTCAGAGTATTAGGAGCTGTTTCAGTAGCATTATGTGTATTGATGGTTTGAAGCTTCAAATGTAAATTGTCCAAGTTGTTGCTCAAAAGCTTTTTTCATTATAGAATGGTACCAATTCAGCTCAATTCTCATCTGGATGTGTCTGTGTGTGTGTTTGCGCTCGCGTGCGGGTGTGAGTATATAAAGCACAGTCGAGATTGGCACATAGATAAATGTGACACACACACAGATGTGATACACACACAGAGCCCACAAACACACGCACATACATACACACAAACACACACACACACACACGCAACACACACACACACACACACACACACACACACACACACACACACACACAGGACAAGCATGTGTTATTTCCCTTGTGTGTTTGAATGGCAGGGTTGAGTAGGAACATTGGACCAGATGCTCTGTAATCTTGTAATGAGAAAAGCAGCCAGCCACACACACGCACGCACGCACGCACACACACACACACACACACACACACACACACACACACACACACACACACACACACACACACACACACACACACACACACACACACACACACACACACACACACACACACACACACACGCATGCACATACAAACACACACACGGATACAGAAAGAGAGGGAATAATCTGTTTAAAACAATACTTTTCGTTTAGTCTCTCTATCTCTGCCACACTCATTAAGACAACCAGAGCCGTTTTTTGCTATATGCGGATTATGTGGCTGCAAAGGGCCCCGCAGCCACCAGGGGGCCCCCACACTGCCCAAAAAAAATAAAATAAAGTTCAGCCTCATATTTTATTATATGTTGGAGAACTAAAAGCACCTGTATTTATTTGCATGTATTGCATGCATTCGTTATGCATTTATTTGCAAAGCATTGTAAGTGGTTGTGGGGTAATCAGGTGAAAATCACCGTGATTTTCACCTGATAACCCCACGAAGAAACGGCTCTGAAATCACCTTTGGGCTGGGCTGTCACGTGGCAAGTGGCGTCTGCCGACAGGTCTGACAGGGTGATTAACAACCGCCCACCTTCCACTGAAGGGATGATAATAATAACGGTAGACGCCAATTACAATGTCATCTAAACGTACTTATTCGTCTGGTGCACGCAAAAAGAAGAAAACCGATGAAGAATAATGATCACAGGATAAAGGTAAGGCATTTGATGTGGGGTGGAGGGGGACACATAATGCCAACTTTTGTTAGTTTGCTACTTTCGTCATGCTGGCTAGCTCAGCTAGCCTCAAATAAATAGGAGCTACCTCAGCCCACAGGCTATGATTGTTTGTTTGTATGTAAATAAAGTCAGCTTTATCCAGAGTTTGCTTTACAAAAAGGCTCAAATAAATGTGTCTCAAGCATAGACCTGTGCTGCTATTTTATAATATAATATATTAGATTTTCTCAGCAGCCCCACAAAGATGGGCATTCCTAAAAGAACATGTGACTATTGCACTGAAGTCTTGGAGTGACAGATGGTGGAAGAGCCGTGTCAACAGCATAGAAGCTGTGCAGTACCAGGTCTCTAACATAAGGGAGGCATTTTTGGAGGTCAGGGTAAAAGTGACAGACCCTCTGACAAAGGTTGAAGCCCAAAGTTTGGCAGAAGAGGTTGGGTCATACTGAGCCCATCGAGGATGACATGAAGAGGCTAGAAACGGCATTCTTTAATGTGGTTGTTGACGCAACCATTTGATCCTTAAAGGATAGGTTTGAAACACTGAGTGAGGTGAGAGCCAAATTTTGAGCGCTGCTCAATTTCAAATAACTGGATGCTGTGGAATTGAGCAACCAGTGTGACAAGCTCTGCAGCACATTAAGCACTGGAGAGGGAGGTGACATTGATGGAAAGTAACTGGCTGCAGAAATTAGCAAGTTGCCGAGCTTGCCTTCTGATGACATGACTGCATTAGAGCTTCTCACTTTCATCCACAAAAAACATCTGAAGGAACTTCTTGATGAGCTGTAGCTCATTAAGACCTACCTGAGGTCATCCATGGGACAGGATCGCCTCACTGGTCTTGCCATAGCATTAATCATGAGATTGGCAAGCTGTGCTATGAAGACATAAATGATGACGTTGCTTCTAAAAAAGAAAGGAAGCAGAAGTTTTGAGGAGAATGTAAGACTGTGATCATACAGATCCTGATCACAAAGTAGTGATGTTGTACAGTTATATTTTTATTTATTTTTTATTGATTGTGCAATACCATGAATGCTGGTCCATTATATGCTTATTTATTTAAGTAAGTTAGTTATTTTTTACTGTTTTGGAATGGAGGGTTAACGTTTTTTTATGTTATGCTACCTTGTTATGCCACCTCAAAGTTTACATTAAACATTTTTCAAGAACATATTGTATCTGTTGAATTTATTACTTTTCGCTTTGGTACATTTCTCAGATCAGAATTGAAATTTGCAAAACAGTAAGTGCATTTCTCAAAACAATTCGTACAAATAGCAAAACACCATGGATTTCATGCAAAAGCCAGTCTCTTGCTCAAAATCCTTAGTTTGTTTCTCAAAAGTAAATATCTGTGTCAATGGACATGTCAGTGCCATCACAATGATAAGTCCTTGCGTCATTCTGTACGGATAAGACAGTCAAATTGCTTAGTCATGTTGTCAATATAACAGTGTACTCTGGAGGGATGTTCTGATGTAAACTATGGCTAAAGTTTTGAAGACAATTATTGTAAATTATAAGTTACACCTTAGTGTATGTGGGAGACTAATTGCAAGATTCACATGTACGCTTTGACTGTTTGTACTGTAATTTGTTGACAGATCATGTCATTGCTAGAAATGTGAACATAGGAAAATCTCCTTAGGGTAAACTGTACATGCATTGCTGTAGGAATAACAGTGCAGTCTTCCCACACATCCTGACGTTCCTGTCTGTTGGGCCACAAATTCTCAGGCAACCTCACCACTCTTCCTCTTCTTCTTATGACAACTTGTTCAACCATTTTGCATATAAAGACTTATGTAATGAACTAATGCCTAAATGTTGTGGGGGTGAGACTATTCAATAGAGACCCATTACAATACATTTTGATCAACATGACATAAGCAATTGATAATGTAGGAAAGAGCAGACAATTGTACATAATCATTTGCATGAATGTACCAAAGCATTTGCAGCATGTTCAAAGAAAGGAGAAAATGCTTTTTTGATGTGCACAAGTGACACAATGATGTGAAGATTGAACAGGTCGTTTTGAGAATTTCAATTCTGATCTGAGAAATGTACCAAAGCGACTGAGAAAAACGGTAACGTACTCTAGCCTGCTTTCCTCTTAAAATGCAACAGACTGCTACATCGTCACAGAATATATGAACAAGATAGGAATCTCTACCTCAGAATTTAAATAAATAGGGGCCCCCAAAAAGTATCTTGCATAGGGCCCCCAAACAGCTAGTAACGCCCCTGATGACAACAGTAGGTCTCTCACTCTCACTCTCTCTCTAACTCAGCCTGTATCAGCCTATGTCTCTCGGCCGCTGATTCTGTTGTCTGTCTATTCCTCTCAAAAAGGCAGAGGATTGTTAAAAGCAAAGCTGTCAGATCCATTC
>NC_082384.1:11307393-11327991 GCF_031168955.1 Gadus macrocephalus
ACAACCCTAGCCAGAATATCTGTGTATGTGTGTGTGTGTGTGTGTGTGTGGGTGGGTTTGTGTCTGCGTCCGTGTGTTCATGTGTGTGGGTTTGTGTTTGTGTGTTTCCGTGCGTGTGTGCCCATACACGTGCCCACAAAGTCTCCCGACGGTTTAGCGCCTTAGTCCTTCCTTAAAACCAGGACATTTCCCCCATTTCCTTTCGCTCTTCTTCCTCTCTATCCTCCCTTCTCCTTCCCCCTCTGCGTGCTGGTTCTGATGAGGCATTAGCATATATTACTGTGTGCTCTGCCAGTGGGCCGGTCCTGAGCCCACATCTCTCTGTCATCACGGCTAACTTGCAGGACTCCTCAGTGGGCAAGAGAACATGATAATAGGGGAAGGGTTGGGGGGATGGCGGGGGGATGGCGGGGGGATGGCGGGAGGAAGGGTGTGGGGGGGGATTCAGTTGAGTTGGTTGAATAATCCCGCAATGGGAATACATTAAAAAAATCGCCGTTTCACACTGGAGATGAATGTCGCCGCGCTGTGAGACATAACATCGACTCCCCCTGGACGAGAAGCCAGAGGACAAAGAGAGGTGATTACCGCTGGATTGGTTTAGTCACAAGTCATAAATAGTGATGGGCATCCCCCTAGGATCAATGACATTGGTCAGAAAAAAGAGGAAATGATCACGTCAATGTCAAACAGGCCAGGTCAAGGGTTAAACTGGACACTAGGTGTTGAAGAAGAGACTCTTTCGACCGGTTTAACTCGAACCTCAGTCAAAAAACATAATCATATAAATGATCTATATGCAGTGATGAAACCAGTTGCAAGTAAAATATATAAATTGGGGGAGCCCTGGTAGTTGACCGGGTAGAGCATGTACCATATAGACTCAGTCCTGATCGACCTGGATTCGAATCTGGGTCGATCATGCTGCATGTCCTCTCCTCTACCTTCCTCTCTATCTCACTCTATAATAAAGCATAATAATGGAAAAATAAATCTTTAAAATGAATATTGGCCCTAGGGTAATCAAGAAAGCAGTCTATCCTGGTTCCAGTCCTTTTCCTTTCCTTGAACGCTCTCCTGGCAAAGCGAGGGTTTCCTCTATTAGCAGTACTTTGTTCCAATGTAGGATGGACCGTAGCCAAACCATGGCTTCTTTCCCCTAACGACGGCTGTGTCTGATCTAGGCTGAGCCGACCAGGATTCATCTGGAGACTGTTTGAAACATTAGGGTTTAGAAAGTATGCTTGCCGATCTGGCGGCCACTGTCTTTCCGTGTCTTATTGTGTGTCTGTCTGTGTGTTTGTGTGTCTGACTGTCCGTCTGTCTGCCGTCTTTCTGACGACTGAACCCTTGAGGCCCACACAGTCTCCACTACACGTATTATGATCATGACTGTGAATGAAGATGAGTGTGCGAAAGAAAGACGGTTTAGTTGACCCATTATCGTGTACAAACGTGACATTAAACAAATGAGATAGAAACCCTTTTTTCTCTGCTGACCTTGGACCAACGCTAAAACCATCTCAGCATGCAGCTATCTGCGATCAAAGGGATGTAAAGGCTACAGATCAGAGCTATAAATAATGCACGGCACAATGCTCATCAATATTTCACCCCCAAGCAGGCATTTCCTGTCCAGCCGGCAGGTCTGCATCATGTAGGACCAGTGGACATTTTACAGGACACACACCATGGCATTAATGTGTGTGTGTGTGTGTGTGTGTGTGTGTGTGTGTGTGTGCGTGCGTGCGTGCGTGCGTGCGTGCGTGCGTGCGTGCGTGCGTGCGTGCGTGCGTGCGTGTGTGGTGTGTGTGTGTGTGGTGTGTGTGCGTGCATGTGCGTGCGTGTGTGTGTGTGTGCGATTCAAGGAGGGAAGAAAAGCGAACGAGAGAATGAAATAAAGGAGATTGATAGAAAGATATATATATATATATATATATATATATATATATATATATATATATGCATATATATATATATATATACATTGAAAGAGAGAGGGAGAGAGAGAGAGAGAGAGAGAGAGAGAGATTATTTATGTAATGGGTGTGCTCAAGGACATCTCCATCATCACCGCTCCTCAAGCACAGCCTTGAAGATATTAAAACGTATTTTAACATCATTAAAAACTGTACCGTATATTTGACACATTGTCTCACAGCGACATCATCAAGGGTGATCAATGGTACTGCCTGATCGTTTATGTATATCAGTGAAGAGTCTAAACTATGAGGGGCCGTATGGGACATTATTCAGAATAAGCATGCACATACACATATGAAACCAAACTCATTCACATACTATACTGAAATACTCGCACACAAACAACTGAAAAATTATACGCTCACATACACAACTGAAAAGCTCGCATAAAACCTAGTGAAACCTTTTACATGGACTACTGAAATGCTTTCACACATACTGGTAAAATGTTCTCATATACACAGCTGAAAAATGTCCTCTCACACACATATGAAACCATTCACATACTATCCTGAAAACCTCACACATACACAAGTAAAAGCTTTTACATACACAACTGATACACCTTCACTCAATCAACTGAAAAGCTCTTATAGACTATTTGAATGGTTTCATGTGTGTATGCAACCCGGTATCACGCAATTGCGTGCTCCTGCGCACGAAGTAACGTTAATCTATTGAAGCGTGTTCCAGAGCACGATAGTCCGACTTTTTGCGTGTTACACAGAACGAAATGTAAACCAATGCATTCTGAATGGGAGTGTTCTAAGACAATTAACGTGCTCCACAAAACGGTACGAGAGAGAGAGAAAGAGAGAGAGGGAGGGACAGAGAGAGAGAGAGAGAGAGAGCGAGAGAGGCTTCAGAAAGGGTGTGCGCAGATAGTACAGTGCACCCTAGTTATGTTTATGCCAAAACCACAAATGCTATATGTATATATATATATTGCCTAATTATATATATTGCCTATATATATGTATAGGCTATATATATAATTAGGCTATGATTATGTTATTTAGCGTGTAATGAGACAATCTATAGCCAAATTGTCGAAGATGCCCGAGAATCTTCAGGGATATCAGCATGGGAAATCGGCGAATCAGACCCATGAACCTATAAAGAAAGACGTCATCTCAAGCGGGAGAGAACGTTTGCGGTGCTGGTTTGTGTCACGTAAGTACAGGGCTCTCATGTCTCACGCATTCGGCGTGAGACACACGCAATTCTATGGCAAGCCATCCCCGCCAGAAAACGGCATCATTTAGACACGTATCACCTTCATTACGCCGTAAAAAACGCTGTGAAATGTAGAAAAACGCCGTAAAATACGCCGTCATGCGCAAAAAAGCGCTGCTTTTTACGCCGCAATTGAGCCGTTCAAGAGCGAGCGTAAAAAGCGCAGTTTTGAACATCAAACCGCGCGTAAAATACGGCGCTTTTGTGCACATCACAACGCCGTAAAATACGGCGTTTCTCTAGTATGCTAATAATCTCTGCCCTTCTTTTCTCTCAGCCAATGCATTTGAAGTGTTTGCGCCCAATCGCTGAACAAGACAAGCAGACCAAATCAGTTCAACACAGATCTCCTCTCATTTGGCGTTAGTTGTAGCGTCATATTCATATAGATATATATATTAGTAAATGCAGTTTCAACGTTGTGATAACCGTGGTCCAATCGATAGAGACGCTTGCTATGTAGGGAAGAGGTTGTCGGATCGAATCTATATATTGTCAGATTTGTGCTTTTGTCAGATGGTCACGCTTTTATGATCGCAATGCTTTTTAGTCCGCAAGCCAGACCTCCTGCTTATAAGTTCCAAATTCAGTGCCTTTTTAGTCAGCCAGCCAGATCATCTAGGTGTCTTGTTACACGCTTTATAAGTTAATTATATTAAAATTATTACAGCCATGGAGCCTTTATTTTCGCAGAGTTATCGTAACATCCTCTCTTGTTCAATCGATATAAATACACAGTGGAAAGGAGTGAGAGGGAGCCATAGAGAGAGACACTAGCCGCGTTTACATGGCACATCTGATCCGCATAGATTTCTATGCGGCATAGATCTGTTCCTAAAATGTGTTCTGAATGCTACTGTATACATGGCAGTAACAAAAGTGTCCGTTCTGTCTCTCGCGCACACCTGACACATCTCTGGACCGGCGGCGACATAATGGATGTCGTATCACTATCGGGGATTTTAAATTTGATTTTAATGAAAGCACAGCAGGAGAGAGCTTTTCTCTCCCTGCTCCTTCAATTAAGAAGGAGGACGACAGCGCAGCAACGTCAATTTCTCGTCAGATCTTTATATTTACCCTAAGCTCCGCCGCAAACAAGAGGAATTTGGATGCGAGTCCGCAGCCAAGACTGGTGGGAGAGAGTGGTCTTACGGGAATTTAGTGACCAGGAATCCTCGAAGGTCCAATTGCGAACTACTGCAGCTGCCATCTCTCTAAGTTAAGAAGTATTTTAACGTTCAGCCTGCAAAAGTACTAGTAGTAGCCTACTAATTTACAGTTATCTCGGACGAGCGCGGACACTACGATACGCGAACACGTCATTAATAAACACCCATGTGTCCCGTCGCTTAGCAACCGGCCACGCTTACCGGACTACTTTTACGGAGTGATAACAAAGACGTGAATCAGGCAATAAATCCACTTTCCTTGACAGCGGTGAAGTTCGGTGTGCTTAAAAGTACCGACGGAGCTCAGTGGACCAATTGCGAACTACTGCGGCTGCACTAAGTTAAACCCCAATCTATGCGGAATAAGTGTATACATGGCGATTTAAAACGGACTACACCACCTCTTCTATTTGGCATAGAATCTATGCCGAACAGATAATTGTATTCCGAATGAGGCGTATACATGACCATTTTCTATGCCGCATAGAAATCTATGCGGCATAGATGTGTCCATGTAAACGCGGCTATTGTGTGTGTCAGTAGCCGCGTTTACATGGACACATCTATGCCGCATAGATTTCTATGCGGCATAGAAAGACGCCGTATTTTACGGCGTTGTGATGTGCACAAAAGCGCCGTATTTTACGCGCGGTTTGATGTTCAAAACTGCGCTTTTTACGCGCGATCTTGAAACGCTTAATTGCGGCATGTAAAGCGGCGCTTTTTTGCGCATGACGGCGTAACATACGGCGTTTTTCTGAATTTTACAGCGTTTTTTACGGCGTTATGAAGGTGATACGCGTCTAAATTATGCAGTTTTCTGGCGGGGATGGCTTGCCATACAATTCAACCCATGCACACGCTCGAACCTGTGCCGTGTTCCAATACCCGTACTGTCCGTACTTAGGCTACTAGCCAAAATTTTAGTAAGATCCGGCGAAAAGAAGTATACTTCAAGGACCCGGATGCCGTACTCAAAACGGGCTAATCCTGAAGTGTGGATCGAAGCAGAGAATGTCTAATATGAGGAGAACTGGCACTCGCGGGTTAGTTCCGGTTTTCTGGACTGGTTGCAGTAATAATCTTTGACCACGCGGGGCGCTCGTAGGCGAGTCCAGAATGAATGGGAGCCAACGGGGTTTTATCCTCAGAATCCACTTTTCTCACGATGTAATTTTTTGTCAAGTAATTTGAAAGTTGCTATCAAAGGGTGGGGCTAAGATAATAAACTCAGCTGAATATTGCATTTTTTAAGGTCACGTATCTGTTCTAAAAAGGCGTTAAAAACATGCGATGACGTCACACACTGTAATACTGTCAGAGGTACTGCTTTACGGCAGTTTCTAAAGCACTTCCCTTTTCCCGCAACGATAACACCAGCTGTTGGAGGTAAGGCTTTTTTTTGCTTAATACCCTAGTTACAGAGTTTTAGTGAGCTAATGTAAAAAAAAGAAATGCGCGAATGTTTTACATATGTATGTTACTTACAGAGAGTGTTTTTTCTAATCCTCACTAGTGCCGATGATAAAGCTTTTTTTTTTGTAACGATTATGAGCCATTTCTTTCTCCTAAAATAGAAACCTGGATTAGAATCATAATTTTAAGACTGCATCAATTTAGTTTACATCAGTAAACAATCTGCTAGAGAGCAGTGTTCTGTTGTTCTCCTCATGCCTCTTCCTTTCTTGATCTCTACAGTCGGACCTTGATGCTGTGACAACGGACAAGTCTTCTTCCTCTGTCCTTTTCCCCTGCCTCTGTTCAGTATGTTCAGTGTTGTTAAATCATTTCTCTTTTTTTTTTATTAGTTACTGTTCTTATTGTGTTCTTGTTAGTGTGATGTTTGAATAAACTTGCCTGTTGCAATGTTGGTATAATGTTTGTATAATTACTGTTATACAACTGTTACTGTTTCAATGTGACCCAGACCATATTTCTCATTTAACAAACATGTGTAGCTTATAATGTGTTGCATGGCAGAGCAATTATATTCAATGGCTTAAAACAAACCCATCTGTAAAGATCAGTGAATGCATAGAAATCAATGACAAGTGGTGTAGATGGTTTTCCCTCTGTGCAAGGTCATTAGCCCAAGTCCTACAAAAAAATAACGACTGTAACAGATGTTGAAGTTGTTAAATCATTAACTAACCATTTGTATGGAACAATCGGTTAAGGTGAGTTAAGTGCTTGAGTCTCGACACTTTAGAGAATGTCTAGCGCGCAACTTGAATAAGCCATGTGCGATATTACCCGGGCTACAGCGCAACTTTCCTTACCAGGTGAAGCCTCAGGTAGCCTAGGACCATTCATACAGGAGCAAGCAAGAACGTTACCTTTTTCTGTCCTTGGGAAACGAAAAGACGGACAATCCGTTTCCACTGTAAGTGCAGTTTATCATTGCACATTTACGAGGCATTTCTTTTTTAAACTATCTTTATTTTCGAAAAATAGACAATGACAGATTAAATGATATTGAGCGGGATATTGACTGTATTATTTAAGGTGGTCATACCGTACCTACCATGTATATAACACATTGAACATTGAACACAAGAAATGGAAGAAATTCCATTTATGCCCATGTACTTTCACCATACATACTATCTAAAAAATAAAAGGGCCTGCAGGAAAATATAAATACAGTACGCAAAAATTTAGTGAACACGTTTCTGATTGCTCTTCAGCTTCAGATGCCGTCAAGAGGGGTCTCTGGTCGTAATCAGTCGCAAGTCCGTCCCTGACCAATCAGCATTCATTAGCAGAATGCTAGCGTGTATGGCCAACAACGGCCCAAACTGTAAGAAATCGAAAGGACATAAGTACTCACTGATTTGACTTTTGAACCATCATCTATATTGAACTTGCGGAATCTACAATAAAATTTGCGATATTTCAACGACAAGCAGGTGAAAGAGGCATAATTAGCCGTTTAGCCCCATAGACTCCCATTCAATCTGGACTCGCCCGCGATCACCCCCAGTGGATGTCTCATGGAACTACAACCAAAATCGGTACAATGGGGCGTATAGGGAGTGCCCAGGCTCTTCGTAGACGGGCTCTGATCGAAGGACACTCCCCGTACTCAACGGCAGCCATCTTAGCTACGTAGCGGAAGAGGCGGAGCCAGGCTGAGCCAAAGTCGGCGCATTTTCCACATAGCCTGCATTAATAGAGTCATTTTGTAGTTTTTATAGTTTTTATAGCTGCTAGGCGTAAAGAGTTCACCGTTCAAAGCGGGATGTTTATTGCGGGGGAGTAGCCACGGCGGCAGTCGTGATCGTAATTTCCGGTTAGTGCACCACGGAGTACTCGATTTGGAACAGCACTCACATCTGAAAAAATAACGTAGTAGATAGTGCGGATAGTATACTTCCTTTAAGTATACTCATGGAAGTACGGGTATGGTCTCACGAAAATATGTGACACTGTCACGTTATTTAATCTATTGAAACGTGATCAGGGACACGTAGGCCTATTTTCTAAATTTTGTATTTCAATTGGAAGTAGGCTATTTGTCGTGTCACTAAGCATGACTTCCAAACTAAGGTTCTGTCCGGGAGCGTTCTCCCTAATGTCCCTTATGGAGCTCCGTACAGATCATTCATTGTTGAAAATTGTCTGTGATAACTAACAAATGACAGCTTTTGGCCACCCGTTTCTACTTAAAATTGTCTGTGATAACTAACAATAAGACAGCTTTTGGCCACCCGTTTCTACTTTCACCTTTGATACTGAGAAATTGTGACAGGATAGGCCTATATTAAATGCAGGTGCGCTGTTCTGTAGGCAAACCGCGAAGGAAAAAAGGGTAGCTGCTTCATCTGTTCTTTTTAGAATTGTATGTCTTGATGTTTATTTTATCTAGCCATCTATTCTCTTGTTTTTGGCTATGTGAATGAACGTCCGCGTCGATGCCTCGATCGCAAGTCCAGTGTCGCGAGCGGACGTTGCCATGACATCGAGAAATCATACCGTATTTAATGGGTTGTAGTGAGTGTAACATAATTCACCTACAGTATTTTGTTATGTGTTGTTCTTTCAATTGTTTTAGGCTGGCATGTCGTTTACTGTCTTGGTGGTTCAGGGATCGCTGTCCCTTTAAAGGATTACGAGTGTCTCATGGCGTCAGAGCCCATGCGGGATTTGTTTACCTTCAGCACGTTTTGATTTCCCGTTTCTCTCTTACTAAATAAACGAGTCACACAACTGTGTGCTCAACGTGTGAAATTGTGTCTCTCACTTATGGCAATTTCCACAGGGTTATCATTAATATTGATGTGTAGGGGTTGTTTATAACTCGTGAATAATATTGTTTAGACCACGGTCTGGGGGAATACTCTGATTCTGATTGGCTGCAGTGCGTGCATTAACTCCTGATATAGCCCTACAGACACCTGCTAAGTAGTTCCAGTCAGTGTTTCGATTCTCTGCCCGAGCCCGAGCCCGACGCGGGCCGATATTTCCCACCACTATACTCGGGCCGGGCCTTTGATCGAGCGTTTTTATTTTTATTTTACCATTGGTTTATTGGCCTAATCTGAGGAGAAATCTATGCCATAAACAGAAATATTATAGGCCTTTATTACACGGGTCTTCTCAATGCCGTGGAACGCTCCGTTCACTTGCATGGGTAGTAGTCCGGTGACTTGTCTACCCCAGCGTCTGCCGTTGCTAAGCGACGTCACCGTCTTTGCGGACAAATTATTTCTATGCTGATCAACACTACAAATGGCCAAAAGACTTGTACCCCCCCCCCCCCCCTCCCCTTAAATAAATACTATGGCAGAATTATTATTATTATTATTCTCATTCAACTTGAACATGTGTTTTTACAGTAGAGTGGTGGAGGGATGACGTATGTTGGCCAACCCGGAAGTGAGCGTCGCCCTGGATTCCCTCGACAAAAAGCCAACGGATTTTGGATTATTATAAATTGAAACAATTTATTAAATAAATATTTGTGAGATGTCATTACTCATGTGAGATGAGTTTGCTTCCTATTTATGTCGAGTATACACCCCTACTGTCCACAAGCATCCCCCCCATATGGATTTGGAGAATTGTTGCCACGTCCCAGTGGTGGAGGTATCATATATATGAAAGAGGGCATTCAATTATACTATAATGATCAATTAGGAGGCCGAAGCCCTAAAGGAAGTGATGCAATAGGTGACTGAGGGTCAACATTTGAGAACTCCTTTTATCAAAGGGGGTCTCAAAGGACTCATACGCTTCAACAGCGGCTGCAGCAGAAGTGTTGAGACGAAAGATGATATCAAGACATTTATAGAATAATCCCATTCACATGATTCTTCGCACGACCTGCAGGTTGGAGAGACTGAAATAACCCCCAAAATGAGTAATAATGTAAAAGCAGCCAAGTCCCACAAATTGCTTGAACTATTTATTTCATTCCATTGTTTCGTTGATATGCATTATTGAAAAGTTTCAAGCATATGGATTTAATGCAATATCCACAAACAGTTAAAAATGGTACCAAGAAATGTCTTGTTTATTGTATTAACCAGTTCATTTCTTTTGTGAAAGTCACCAAAAGTCAAAAAAAGTCAAACGCAAGGTCACAGGCTAACAGTGGAGCTGTGTTGGGAACCAGCAGCCAAGAGCTTCCATGGAAACTTTCTATCCATGCTAAATAGATTTAGTTGGCAGTTCCTTTTCTGCCCATTCTTTTTTAAACTTGTGGAAGCACTTTGCAGTACTGGGAGACACCATTTCTAACGGCAATGGAGCTAGATTCTAAAAATATCAAAAGATGCCCAAAGCAAATACCTTTAACCCATAGTTGTGTTTTATCAAATAAAAAAATTTCAGAGTTTCATTGACCACAAATTGAGCAGAAATATTTTGCATACAAATCTTTAAATAGTTTAACCACATTAAGAAAAATACATTTGTTAATTTTTTTTATTAGTGAAGCCACAAGTTTTGCACATTATCCAAACAGAATACCTGAAATGTTGATATTTCAGCCCTTTCGGGTTAAAACGAGAGAAAAGGACAACCTAACAAGAGTGAAAAGTTTGGGTTAGGTGACCAATAGTTCAAAGATGTCCCTGGTCAGGTAGACTAAATAAAAGTGTATTCCCAATTGCTCCAGGACATTCGTGTAATTTACTTGTGAGCTCTCCCTCAAGCCTAGAGAGACATCCGTGTTGAACCACCAACTGAAAGAGGGTATTTGCCATTAGTACGAGTGACAACATTTCATGGCTATTAATTTAGTTCATTATATTTAGCCGATTTGAATAGACTTTTCTAGCAGGTGAGGCTGTCAAAGAACTAAATATGGAGCAACTACAAAAAGTAAATTTTCAGCATGACCAAATTAAACAAAAAGTATAGGAACTGTTCTAGCAGATATGTTTTAGAAGTCTCTTTTGATAGGCAGGGAATAATTGTCTTTGTCACCCTGTAGTCATGCCATCAAATCTGTTGGGCAAAGTACCGCTACTGATTAATCCAGTAGACTCACCAGTCAAGTCCCCCTAGTTAGAAAATGTAAGAAACCCAGTTAGTCATGTTAATTATTCTGTTGCAAATGAAGACTAATACTTTCCACATATTGCGATCCAAGTTACTGGCTGCAGTCTTGGATTTTATAGTTCTATATGAATAGATTCAATTTACTAAACTATTAATCATGCTTCAGAAGAATTAACCCTTCTTGGATGGCAGATCTACCACAAGCCTCCATTGCCACAACCTCCAGATGGCTTACGACCTACGGCAACTCCTCGACTACTGCAAGCCAACAAATTGGCTCTTGCACACCAGACACGCCTTTTGCTTTATTTTAGGTTTTTAAGCATCTTAAAATACCCAAATCATCGCTCCAATACACAAGTCAGCTAATGGCCTACAAGGAAATGCTGAAGCTAGTGTTGGTGATGGCGATAGAAATGGACAAGCTTACGTGTACAAATATGCAACTAGAATTGCAAGGTTAACAGCCCAGTTGCATAAGTGGTCACAACCGTTGGAATGTAAGCAAGGATAAAAAAATAAAAAAAACTTCCCACAAACTAGTCAACATGGTCAATTGAAAGCCTGTACAAAACGACCCTGGAATCGTCAAATGCAGCTTTACTGCGGATGAATTAAGCCAAATTGCATAAACATCCAATGGTAAACAGTATACAAATGCAATCAAGGTTGCACTCACACTAGGCCATCTGGCCGTGGCCGTCGCAACTGTGGCCTGGCCACGGTAGGCTCTTGTACATACGCCATCACGTCGCTAGCATCCAAACAATTCTACCAAACCTTAACCAACTAGTGAAAAATGGAACAAAACGTTAGCACACACCCAGTGACTAATCACCTTGTCCAGGGGTGTTCCAACATGGTTTATCAGAGGGCCTTGTGGACTTAAAGTAAGCCACACATCTGACAGACAGCACGGAATGACGTTAAACTAAGCTAATCTACAGGTTACTAGTGCTAGTGCAATTACATGAGCATTTTGCACAATATTTGTACTCCAATGCTACGTAAAGCAGGCTTCTTCAGAAACCCGTAGCCTGCTACATTGAAGGAAATACATTGAAGGCCGAAAGATGGCTCTGGAAGCCACTACGGCCCACGCAGCAGATTACTGCGTGGACTGTGGTGGCTTCCAGATCAACCCTTCGGTGGACCATTCATACACATGTATTCCGAGGATGTTTTGAAGACACTGGAGTCCCATGGCACTAGATTCCTTTGAAGACTAAGTTGGTATGGGGGGGCCCAAAGGGGGCCCCCCCATAGATCTTGTCAGTCATCTAACACCTGTTAAGAAAAACACACACACATCACAAGATACAAATCAGCAAAGCTAGGTTAACAAACAGCGGCGACATGCATGTCAAGGTGCAAAGAGCAGGGATACTGATGGCTTGTGTCTGAGGAGACAGCCCAAATACGTCAACAATTAATAAAGGAAAGTAACTTTTACTCACTGCGGTGGTCTGTTTCGAAGTGCCATGTTGGTAGCAATATTTGTCTGGGCTGTTCAGTCAAATGCCCACAAAAACAAACACGCAACAACGCATACTTTCAGTTTGTATAAAGGGACAATAGTGATCTGCAATCTAGATCGAAAACTTTCAACCCTCACTAAACTTAACCTCGATTGACACAGGCCGATGCGAAAAGTAAACCAAACCCATTGTGTTCACCTTTAATAAAGGTGCGTGACAGGTGATCTCAATTAAGAGCTAATCAGAAAGAACACACTGATCGGCTATGAGTGAGACGTTCAAAACGAGGACGAGGATTTAACGGAATTGTTACCATTCAAATTCAAATTTCTTTATTATTGGATAGGGTATGATATCAATGATTTGGGCTTTGAGTAGGCCTATATTTCTTAAATATATTTCTTAAATTTTTTCACCCCTTCGCCTTTTGAATATGAAATCTATAATCTCAGCCTCTCTATAATTTGCCCAACACATATTTTATTGTTCAAATAAAATCCCATCCTTATTTTGCCATTCATATTGAATCTTTACTGTCTTTCATTGTACAACACAATCATCTAATAATTATTCATAACGCTCTTCCATCTCCTTGGCTGCATTAAGACGAGGCTCGGGTCAGTGCAAAGATCGGGATCCACACATGATAAGGGATAAAGTTATTTATTAGAATGAAGTAAGTATCATGAAATCTGCAAAGGGATTAGTGTAGCGTATGGAAGATTAGAAAATGTGCGATTATATGGTTTGGACAGAAAACCAGTACCAAAATCACAAGGACCGACCGAGCCAGAACGGATGAAACTTACCCAGACAGACAAAACAAATACTGGGAACAACAAACCATCTTTACCATGTTGGAAATACCCAAACAAAATGCAACAAACCAAACCTGAACAGCAAACCAACATATGTGACCAACCAACTGAACTACTGACCAAACACACAATTCTTTCCACTAGCCTATGTATATGGGCAGTGGAAAGTGTGCTGTGGGGATGTTGAATAGTGTTAACACAAAAAAAAGAAAAAAACAAAACATGGAACCAATCCAAAGGTCCAAAACCTTAAGGAACCACCCTAAACAGAACCCAAGCCCACCTGCCTCTGTGGAAAGAGAGAGAGACTGGCTAAAGCCTGCGTGGCAGACCTGCACAGGTGCACCTCATCAGCTGACAAGCCTCTCAGCCCCGCCCACTGGCTACCTGTAGCAGGTAGGCAAACACAGAGGACCCAGCAGACGAAGGAGAGAGAGAGAGAGCAGTCAAAGCTGTCACATCTGTTGCCTGAAGATTCTTTGTTTGTCTCCAACAAAACCTTCCAAACAGATGAATCATTGGCTCATCCCAGAAGTGTCAAATTACTTTTGTGTGTCAAAACGGGCAGGGTGGTCGTGGACTCCTGAAAAATACTATGGTTGTTTTGTATGTAGAATAAAATGCCACATTTAAAAAAAAAAGGGAAGACTTTCACAATGCAGGATTCTGGGAATGCAGTGATGGGATCCCGATAACACCTGTTCCCTAATAAATGGGCTCAAGATTCTGAGTCTGCCTGCAAGAGGTTGTGTGTGTGTGTGTGTGTGTGTGTGTGTGTGTATGTGTGTGAGTGTGTGTGGTTGCAACCCGGTATCACGCGATTAAGTGGTCCTGCGCACGAACGTTAATCTATTGAAGCGTGTTCCAGAGCACGATAGTCCGACTTTTTGCGTGTTACACAGAACGAAATGTAAACCAATGCATTCTGAATGGGAGTGTTCTAAGACAATTATATCTGTACGGAGCTCCATAAGGGACATTAGGGAGAACGCTCCCGGACAGAACCTTAGTTTGGAAGTCATGCTTAGTGACACGACAAATAGCCTACTTCCAATTGAAATACAAAATTTAGAAAATAGGCCTACGTGTCCCTGATCACATTTCATTAGATTAAATAACGTGACAGTGTCACGTATTTCCGTGAGACCATACCCGTACTTCCATTTGTATTTGTATTTATTCATTTATTTAAAGGACAGTGCACATTGATTAACATTTCTGTAAATGCGCCAGTGTTAGCCAGCAGGCTAATTTTCAACTGTAGTCCTTTGGCAAGATGTTATACTAGGCCATGAGTATACTTAAAGGAAGTATACTATCCGCACTATCTACGTTATTTTTTCAGATGTGAGTGCTGTTCCAAATCGAGTACTCAGTGGTGCACTAACCGGAAATTACGATCACGACTGCCGCCGTGGCTCCTCCCCCGCAATAAACATCCCGCTTTGAACGGTGAACTCGTTACACCTAGCAGCTATAAAAACTACAAAATGACTATTAATGCAGGCTATGTGGAAAATGCGCCGACTTTGGCTCAGCCTGGCTCCGCCTCTTCCGCTACGTAGCTAAGATGGCTGCTGTTGAGTACGGGGAGTGTCCGGGAGTGTCCTTCGATCCGGAACTCTCTAAATCGACGCCATTTCGACCTGGGCGGGACTTTACGTCCTACGTCACTCGCTATGGGTGTGCATGTGTGCGCATAGCCGTCACTCGCGATGGGTGTGCATGTGAGAAAGGTTTTGGCTTTAATGTCTATGGGTTGTAATAACGGCTATGGAGTGATGCCCTTTTCTTAAGGCAGTTTCAGTAGTATTAATTGTTGCCAGACAACGCCACCCTGGGAATTTCACCCAGAGATTTATTTTAAGTGGACTAGCCCAAATGAAGGAAAGGCACTGAGGTCCGTTATGCAATGAGGCAGAGACGGCAGTTCGGTCACACAAAAATGCTTTTATTTATAGAAAATGTCTGTTCTTAAGACTACTAAAGAATTACTCACTAAGGAGGGAAATTGGGTGCTGAGATCCAATCAGTGCTGAGACCTAACTGTAAACACCTGCATCCAAAGGAAAGGGGGTCCCAGGAACACCACACGTAAAACAAATGAAAAATAAACCAAATGCAAACACAATACAAAGGGGACACCGTGACCAGGACACCAGTCCACCACCGTAGGCTCAGCACCTGAATTGAGGGGGATCGCAGAGCAACCAGTTAGAAAACATAATGGAAACAAAATAATAATAAGAGAAATTAATTAGTAAACACAAGGAGAAATCAGCATTTGAGACCCCCTTTGATAAAAGGGGTTCTCAAATGTTGACCCTCAGTCACCTATTGCATCACTTCCTTTAGGGCTTCGGCCTCCTAATTGATCATTATCATATAATTGAATGCCCTCTTTCATATATATGATACCTCCACCCAACCTGGTATCACGCGATTGCGTGCTCCTGCGCACAAACGTTAATCTATTGAAGCGTGTTCCAGAGCACGATAGTCCGACTTTTTGCGTGTTACACAGAACGAAATGTAAACCAATGCATTCTGAATGGGAGTGTTCTAAGACAATTATATCTGTACGGAGCTCCATAAGGGACATTAGGGAGAACGCTCCCGGACAGAACCTTAGTTTGGAAGTCATGCTTAGTGACACGACAAATAGCCTACTTCCAATTGAAATACAAAATTTAGAAAATAGGCCTACGTGTCCCTGATCACGTTTCAATAGATTAAATAACGTGACAGTGTCACGTATTTTCGTGAGACCGTACCCGTACTTCCATGAGTATACTTAAAGGAAGTATACTATCCGCACTATCTACTACGTTATTTTTTCAGATGTGAGTGCTGTTCCAAATCGAGTACTCCGTGGTGCACTAACCGGAAATTACGATCACGACTGCTGCCGTGGCTCCTCCCCCGCAATAAACATCCCGCTTTGAACGGTGAACTCTTTACGCCTAGCAGCTATAAAAAACTATAAAAACTACAAAATGACAAAATGAAATCTATTAATGCAGGCTATGTGGAAAATGCGCCGACTTTGGCTCAGCCTGGCTCCGCCTCTTCCGCTACGTAGCTAAGATGGCTGCCGTTGAGTACGGGGAGTGTCCTTCGATCCACACTTCAGGATTAGCCCGTTTTGAGTACGGCATCCGGGTCCTTGAAGTATACTTCTTTTCGCCGGATCTGAATTGGAACGTACTGCGTACTCAAATTTTGGCTAGTAAGTACGGACAGTACGGGTATTGGAACACGGCACAGGTTCGAGCGTGTGCATGGGTTGAATTGCGTGTGTCTCACGCCGAATGCATGAGACATGAGAGCCCTGTACTTACGTGACACAAACCAGCACCGCAAACGTTCTCTCCCGCTTGAGATGACGTCTTTCTTTATAGGTTCATGGGTCTGATTCGCCGATTTCCCATGCTGATATCCCCGGAGATTCTCGGGCATCTTTGACAATTTGGCTATAGATTGTCTCATTACACGCTAAATAATATAATTATAGCCTAATTATATATAGCCTATACATATATATAGGCAATATATATAAGTAGGCAATATATATATACTGTATATATATATATATATATATATATATACATATAGCATTTGTGGTTTTTGCATAAACATAACTAGGGTGCACTGTACTATCTGCGCACACCCTTTCTGAAGCCTCCCTCCCTCTCTCTCTTTCTCTCTCTCTCGTACCGTTTAGTTAATTGTCTTAGAACACTCCCATTCAGAATGCATTGGTTTATATTTCGTTCTGTGTAACACGCAAAAAGTCGGACTATCATGCTCTGGAACACGCTTCAATAGATTAACGTTCGTGCGCAGGAGCACGCAATCGCGTGATACCGGGTTGGTGTATGTGAGAGGACATTTTTCAGCTGTGTGTATGAGGATATTTTACTAGTATCTGTTAAAGCATTTCAGTAGTCCATGTAAAAGGTTTCACTAGGTTTTATGCAAGCTTTTCAGTTGTGTATGTTAGCGTATCATTTTTCAGTTGTTTGTGTGAGAGTGTTTCAGTTGTGTATGTCAATGCTTTTCACTTGTATGTGTGCGAGTTTTTCAGTATAGTATGTGAATGAGTTTGGTTTCATATGTGTATGTGCATGCTTATTCTGAATAATGTCCCATACGGCCCCTCATACTAAACTAGCCCGCAGGCAACATATGTTCTTTATTGTGTGAAGATATGGATCTTCACACAATAACTAATATCTCACACAGAGAAAAGTCACATCTTCATTATGTCTCAATTCGGATGAGACGTTAAACCGAGGGTCCTGACTCCCTCTGGTCCCTAATCCCATGGCCACTCACCGCAAGAGTTTCATAGCGAAACTCCCAAACCGGCTCTTTTACCAACATGCACCCCCCCCCCACCTCTAATTGGATAGTTACATGCTTTCTTTCCACTGTGACAGCCAGTGTGTGGGGAGCTCTCTGGCGCATACTGGCAGCGGTGAATTGCCCAAGTGGGTGCTACTCACTGGTACGTGAGTAGCACACACACACGCACGCACGCACGCACGCACGCACGCACGCACGCACGCACGCACGCACGCACGCACGCACGCACGCACGCACGCACGCACGCACGCACGCACGCACGCACGCACGCACACACGCACACACACACACACACACACACACACACACACACACACACACACACACACACACACACACACACACATCTTTCTGCACTGAAAAAGCTGTGCTCCAGCGGTTCAAAGGGGCTGTCTACTCCTGTTGCTGGGTAGTTATAATACCAGCGGGAGTCAGGGTAACTATGTTGTTGCTGGACTTCCACAGTGATCTCTGTGTGTTTGTATAGGAGGCTGAACTTTTGCAAAAGATGCCACAAATCTGTCATGGAACTATCCATAATGTTATAGTTTAATGGGCTACGTTAATAGCTCACTTTTCTCACCTCCCTCTCAAAGACCACATGTCACCCATGCAAGGACACAGCCGGCTCGTGGGAGGCAGTGAGGCCAGGGATTGAACCAGCAACCTCCAGGTGGACCGACGACCTGCTCTACCTCCCGAGCAACTCCCATCCAGGCGAATTGTTGTACGATGAAACAACATGACCGTGATCTGCTGTTAAAAGTACTACAATGTAATACTGCACTGTTATTATCATTATCATGAACAAGAGGACGACGGCCCTTTATTTTCTTTTTCTCCAGCGGGGGTTTTAGGAGATAAAGACACGTCAAACCGTGTGCGGGAGAAAGACAGGCCAGGCCTTTTCATGGCAAAATAAATAAAGAACTTTCAAACTGAAAGCATCAGACGATCTTGACAGGATAAAAGCCTCAAAGTAGCGGTGGGCCCGCCACCACGTATCAAAGCCACAGCGGCGTCACTAACACGACGGGCTCGCGGAGAACATCTTCACAGCTCCCTGCTTTCATTGTGATCAGCACTCAGTGACCACAATGGAGGAGAGTAATAGCTGGTAAAAGGAAAAAAGAACAAGGGACGAGACGCCCGATAGACACTGAGAAAATTACTCAGGGTTTCCATTGAGAGAGAAGCCTATAGATAGAGGGGGAGAGAGATTCAGGGAGACATAGAGAGAGAGAGAGACAGAGAGAGAGAGAGAGAGAGAGAGAGAGAGAGAGAGAGAGAGAGAGAGAGAGAGAGAGAGAGAGAGAGAGAGAGAGAGACAGAGAGAGAGAGAGAGAGAGAGAGAGTGAGAGTGAGAGAGACGCAGGGAGACAAAGCGAGAGAGGCTGAGAGAGAAAAAGAGAGAAAGAGAGAGTGAGAGAGACGCAGGGAGACAGAGCGAGAGAGGCTGAAAGAGAGAGAGAGAGAGAGAGAGAGAGAGAGAGAGAGAGAGGGAGAGAGAGAGGGAGAGAGGGGGATGTAGAGAAAGAGAGAGAGAGAGAGAGAGAGAGAGAGAGAGAGAGAGAGAGAGAGAGAGTGGGGGGATGTAGAAAGAGATGCAGAAAGAGAGAGGAGGATGTTGAGAGGGAGAAAGGGGGATGTAGAGAGAGGGATGGAGAGATGCAGGGACAGAGAGAGATGGAGAAAGAGAGAGAGAGCTGGAGAGTGAGAGATCGAGAAAGAGTGATGCAGACGAGAGATAATGAGAGAGACAGAGAGTGTATGTAGAGAGATTAATATGTAGAGAGAGAGAAAGAGAGAGAGTAAGTAAAAGGGCGAGGGATTGCGATAGAGAGAATGAGAGGGATATATGTAGTATAGCTTTATGATGGGGAAAGCGAGTCAGAGAGCCCGGTAGATGGATAGGAAAGAGAGAGAGAGAGAGACAGAGATATGGAGAGAGAGGAGCGTCTCAAACTCACCGCCAACATTGACATGCAAATAGGAGAACAAGGAGAGGGAGAAAGCCACTTACAGCAAAGTCATTGACATGTAAATACTGGCGTTGAAGGGATGAGGGAGACAGAGAGAGAGCGCGAGTGAGATGGAGAGAGGGATGAAGGGAGAGGGGGGTAGAAGACAGAGATAAAGAGAGTCAGAGACAGATGGACGAGAGAGGGAGAGAGACTGGGCCTTGGAAGTGAGAGAGAAAGCTAGGAAAGTGTGGTCTTAAGTGCTGTAAATAGCCCTCCTATACATTCAAGTGTAATTGAAATGAATATGTAAGGGCCGGGGGCTGGATTGACGGATGGGCGATCCCAGCAGGATGTTCCCGGTATTGTGATATGAATATCAACCACGATGTACACCTTCTCCCCCTGCACCCCACCGAACACCTCCTCCCTCATACTCCTCCTCCCCACCGCACAACAAGGCCAGGCTGCTCTATACAACTCTCGTATAACACCCGCCGCCCTTCGCTGCACAGTAAAAAAAATAAAAAATAATACAAAATGTAGTCTTCCTCCTCCACCTCCCCCCCCCCCCTCCCCCACCCCTCCTCCCCGTTCCATGCGCTCTGCTCCGTCGACCCTCGGCCACGCGACGGGCCCCTCCACGGTGAGTGATGGCGGGGTGTGCCCGCCTGCCAATTGGGATCTAATCAAATGTGAGAGAGAGCCGCTGGCCGCGCGGATAGGGAAAGAGACAGCCGCTAACACAGAGAGAGAGAGAGAGAGAGAGACGCTGGCCGCGCGGATAGAGAGAGAGACAACCGCTAACAGAGAGAGAGAGAGACGCTGGCCGCGCGGATAGAGAGAGAGACACAGCCGCTAACAGAGAGAGAGAGAGACGCTGGCCGCGTGGATAGAGAGAGAGACACAGCCGCTAACAGAAAGAGAGAGAGAGACGCTGGCCGCGCGGATAGAGAGAGAGACACAGCCGCTAACAGAGAGAGAGTGAGACGCTGGCCGCGCGGATAGAGAGAGAGACACAGCCGCTAACAGAGAGAGAGAGAGAGACGCTGGCCGCACGGATAGAGAGAGAGAC
>NC_082384.1:11328091-11365555 GCF_031168955.1 Gadus macrocephalus
AAATATTTTGGTTGCGTTAAAAAATTATTAGGAGTAATTTAAGTGCACTGTTAATGAGATTTCTTGGTTGTTTTTAGGTAAGGTATCATTCTCAGGGTTACTCCAATCAAAGCCAGAACCTTGGGAACAGCCCAGACCAACAGGACTGTCCTGCCCCCAGAGACGGTGGTGTTTTCAGCGGCGGCGGACGGAGGGGGTTCTCTGCTTGGAGTTAACCTGATGGGAACTTTGAACTTTAAGAAGAAGAGGGGAAGGTTGGTTGAAGTGGGCTGATGTGAACAATGATTCAGGGGATTACGGTTCTCGAAATGTGATCGGGGGGGGGGGGGGGGGGGGGGGGAAACAGCCCGGATGAACGAGGAATGAAAGTTCAGAGGAGGAAGAGAGAGATAGTAGACAGAGAGAGAGACAGACAAACAGAGGTGAGTTGGAGGTATTATATATATATATATATATATATATATATATATATATATATATATATATATATATATAGAGAGAGAGAGAGAGAGAGAGAGAGAGAGAGTGAGAGAGAGAGAGAGAGAGAGAGAGAGAGAGAGAGAGAGAGAGAGAGAGAGAGAGAGAGAGAAGGGTAAAGAGGGAGGGAGCTAGAGAAAAAAAGAGGGGAGAATCCGCCACACGAAGATCTGATAAAGATCAAATCATTTATTGAGTTCAAAATAAGGGATGAGGGCTAACCAAGCATGGGTGTATATGTGTGTACGCGTCTGCACATTCCCTGTTATCAGTACAGACAGCACCCCTACGGGGTCGCTACCTAATCAAAATGGAGGTTAGATGTGTATCTCCGCATCTTTTTGAACTGCTCTCGTCTGCTATCTTTCTATCTCAGCGTCGGCATGCCTTTTAGATGCTGTCTGAAACCCAATCTCACGGGCGGGAAATAGAGATCAAATTAGCGGAAAGTTTCATCGAGTCGATTGCTCGCCCAACATGATAGAGCCTATTGCACGCGTCCACACAAACCGACGCGGCATTGTGCGTTGTTTCGTGAAAACAAAGTCGGCGCGCAGGGGTTCCAATAAAGTTCAGCGGAGCCGACTCCTCTAATGCGCTGTGACGATCGCTTGTTGTTTATTTATTGTTTGCTCGGTTGCATTACCTCTCTGTTTGGTTCCAACGGCGAGAGAGCAATAATTCAGGGCCATAATTAAATATCTGGCTGAGAACTCGAAAAGCTTGATTTTCTCCAAATGAATTGCTCAATTCCTCACGGATACGCTGCGTCAGCACAGACACACACACACACACACACACACACACACACACACACACACACACACACACACACACACACACACACACACACACACACACACACACACACACACACACACACACACACACACACACACAAAGTGTGAGGGACAGGGTTGACAAAATAAGTCAGAATAGCGAGACAGGTGAAAAGGAAAGGAAAGTTTAATTTAAATTGAGTCACCGATTGGAGTCCCCTACATTCCTGGCTGGATAGAGTTTGGCTTTAGACCCCGGGCAGGCAATTAGCCTTACACTAGCATCTGCCTGCCTGTGTGTTGTTGTGTATTGTGTGTCTGCAATATATATATATATATATATATATATATATATATATATGTAGATAATATATATATATATACAGATATATATGAGTTAGTGCTTGCGCATGTGTGTGTGTGTGTGTGTGTGTGTGTGTGTGTGTGTGTGTGTGTGTGTGTGTGTGTGTGTGTGTGTGTGTGTGTGTGTGTGTGTGTGTGTGTGTGTGAGTGTTCAGAGATTACAGAAAAGGTGAGACCAAACTGACAACAGCTGTTGACGTGGAGGTCGCAACATTGATTTCGGTGCCCACATGAGAGGCCTTTAAATGCGCACACACAAACATGCACACATCCCCACACACACGCAACCCCATGCAAACACACACCCACAGCAGTGGCATGTCAGTATGATTGATACTAAATCTCTGGCCATCTCCCACTTGCTGTCAGGCCTCCCTTATCACCATGGTGACACACTGACAGGGATCCATCTATCGCAATGTGCACGCACGCACACACAAACACACACACACACACACACACACACACACACACACACACACACACACACACACACACACACACACACACACACACACACACACACACACACAGACAAACACGCACACCCACACACAGTTTAGACCTTTGCATCAGAATTACTTTAAGACTTACATAAGGGTGAAGAGGTCAGCTGTCTATTGGGTAATGCACATAGAGGAGGGGAGAGAGAAAAGGAGAGACAGAAGGGGGAAGAGAATAAGAGGGAGACAGGTTTTTTGGTACAACACTGCCCCCTAATGGATATGACAGGAACCTACAGCAGAATATTATCCATACAATGCATAATCGCATCTAAGATGTAAGATGCATATGCTCATCTATCTGATGTGAAATAGACTATACACATATTGGCTAGGTTAATCTAGCTAATAGAATAATGATCATCCAGGACATTTGTAATGTCCCCAGGATACTATATTTTTCCTGTATATATGGCACATAGTGGCATCAGGACTAGAGATCCTATGTTCAAAAGGTCCTAAATTCCCAAGATATAGCACATAATGGGAACCTGAAACCTGTACTAATTTAATAAGAAATTGGCTATTGTAGGAACTCTTGTAGGAATGAGGTTATGCTGTTCCCCACTCCCTGCCGTATGGCTCTTAACTGGCCTACACTTGATGGAACATATTAAATGGTTGGGAGTCATGGACTCACCAAAGGTGATGACTTATACGATAATTTTGTGTGCTTTCAACATGAATCCTGTATTCCTATCCTTTTGGTATAGACAGATTTTTAAATTGGTTCAGTATTGAGCGAGAGCGCTTCATCCATCAGAACGGGCTACAATGTAACCTATTGGGAAATAGGGCATCAATCAATGAACATCCTCTAAAACTATTTGGATTGGTATTATTATTGTCTGACAACATTATGAGGAGGATACCTTAGGAGATATACAATATTTGTATTAACCTTCCCTTGATTTTTTTGTTCTGTGTTAATCAAGTTGTTTGCTCACGAGAATGAAATCTGGAATTGTGAGAGCTGAGTTGATACAGGAAGAAATGGTTGAAACTTGGGTGAGAGTTGGAGAGAGGACTGAGCAGGCAATACTTTGTTGTGTTGGTCTACAGAAACCTGAGCGTGTCGGTAGCAAAAACAAGCACTTTTAGAGGACGTCCATTGACAGGGCAATATTGCCCCATAGGGTTTCATTGCAGCCCATTTCACAGATGACAGCTTAAGTAATCTCGCTCAATACTGGACCAATTTCAAGAAATTGTTGTACAGATCGTATTAGACCCAAATTGATGGGGAAATAAGGTCCATCTTGATAAATCTTGAAGTTGTCCTTTAATGCTTCCTTAGCTGAAGTCCTTTCTTTAATACATGTTATTGAATATAACTTGCCCACATCTGTATTTTTTTTCTGCATCCATCTATAGTTGATTTTGAACACCTTTTTCTAATTTAGCTGTGACTGACATGTCTGGGAACCAGACAAATCTGGAAGCTCATATTTCTTTGCTCAGATGCCTCTGTTCCCCCAACCGTACAGGCCAAATCAAAACAGATCTGGCCCAGGTCAGGCCAATGACAACCATTAATCCAGTAGGGGGCGGGTTAGTTACAATGGCTGTACAGAGGAGCGGCGGGCCCTCATGTAAATGGGTGGACCTGACGTCTCACATGTTTGACGTCTCACATGTTTCACTGCTCTAATTGGTTTAGGGTCTATCCATTTGCGTCCAGAGCATTTTGGTCTTCCCAGGTAGAAAACGCTTCTACGAAAATTCCAGGCTAATACTCATTTGCCTTTATCTTTCAATGCCAGGCTAACATCTTACTCCAAATAGGGCCTATGCAGCCGTATTTAGAACATAGGATTTTTTTTTTTTTTTTTACAAACATTCAAAATCAGATAGACTGATTTAGAACTGAAAGAAAAAAGATTTATTCAAGTACATACGTGTTATTTGCTATCCAATAAAAACGGACAAATAAACCAATGAGCTGCAGTAGATCAATATTTCCTAGAATCCATTGGTAAGCCCAAGATGAATGCACGCCACGCATTCACACACATAAAATAGCAAATAACCTGAACAGGTTCAGTAGTGTCAGGTTCACCATCCTTACAGCACCCCCGTCCACACCCACACCCATCCCGTGATCCGACCAACCCTAACAAAGGGAACCGCAAACATCACTAGGAATTTACATAAAAAATAGCTGCACGGCCGATTGGTCGACGTGTGCGTGTGCAAATGTGCGTGTTCAACGGTGAGGTTGAGCGAGTGTGTGTGAATAATTGACAGTGACTCAGGTTACCTCTGACCCACTCAGGACGAGCACTAACCCAACACAGGATAACCATATCCACCAGACTGTTTGTGTGCGTGTATGTGTGTGTGTGTAGTGTGTGTGTGTGTGTGTGTGTGTGTGTGTGTGTGTGTGTGTGTGTGTGTGTGTGTGTGTGTGTGTGTGTGTGTGTGTGTGTGTGTGTGTCTCCACTTTAGACGGCCTCTTCCACCCGATACCGCCAAAGTTTCTTGTTGCCTAGCAACGACACAGGCTAGATTCTAGAATGACTGGGAGCTAAACTCATCGGCTTTTTCAATTGAATACATTTTCGGCTGACCACCTGTGACGTCCTTTTTAAGCTCTCACAAAAGGCGATTCATTCATTGTCTTGCAAACAAAATCTGTAATGTTTATTAAGCATTAGTACTTTGTTTGTTTACATTATATTTACAAGATGCACACGTCACAGGAAATGTGAGCACTTTGAAAGTCAACCTAAGGGCGAAGTTTAATAAAAAAATAAAACTAAAAACTAACTTGAGGTAAGAAGGACTTGTAGGCAAGGGAAACTGTAGCCTGCTCTCCAAACAGAACTTCAGACAGATGAAAAGAAGGGTTTTAACCTTGCACGGAGGCAGGCCAATCTCCACATCTGATGATCAAGGTCACACTTGTCATGTAACACATTACCGTGTTTCGAGGAGGATGAAGTAATGGAATTGCAGAGAAAGATGAAGCCTCAGTTAAAAAATGTATAAGGGAGGGGGAGGGGGTTGTCTACCAAGCATTAACAGAAATACTGAAACAACAAAAGACAAAAATTATTGAAAACTTTTCTCTCTCGTCTCATACTCCAATGCTTTCCGTTCTCTGGTCATAGCTTTATGTGTCTCCAGCAGCCGCGGGCTTCAATTTCCCCTCAGAACTTGTAAGTGTTTGTCGATGGTGGAGCTGAAAGTGATGATGGCGATTCAAGTATACAAGGTCTCTCGGTTCGTAGGCCGGAAAATATGCTGGGTAGACGCCCTGGGGCTCAGAACTCGCTCGCAGAGAACAGGGGAAGGCCCTCTTCCTCCTACTCCTCCTCCTTCCTCTCTCACATGCGACATCGAGAGATCCTTGTTTGTTCCGCGTCCTGCTTTGCTCTCGCTGCCCGTAGAATTTGCCTACAGCTTAAGACTATCCTTTGATTTGCATTGTTCAACTTACACGTGCCTGTTTAAAATAAAAGGGAGCGTGGGGGAACAAAGAGGGACTTGAATCAAGGCACAGGCCTTGTTGGAACGCACCCGTTTGACTTTTGAATACTTCACATGAAGTAGTTCGGAAATGGTGCCAAACATAGGAAAGGGGAGACCCACTGAGAGCAGAACTTGTTTAAGGTCAGAAGGATGGTTGTGAATGAATCCATAAGAGTTTGATACATAAAGAGCTAAGAAGTACAAGCCTTATGCTTCCATACGTGCAGACTAAGGTTGTATCATCATCATCAACACGAACACACAACCACACACACACACACGTAAAAACAATAAAACCAAGCAAACACAGACACAGACTATCAAGCACTTTGCATACACACATTTTTGCATTCAAAAAGGCGACATGTAGAATTCATCATTCACACATAAAATTGTTATAGCTAATGCACCGACTAACATTTGAAACAACACTGCTAAATCAACACGGATTTAGCTGGCGCTGGGGAATGAACGTCAAGGAGTTTCTACTACAGATTATGGTCTACAACAACAAAAATGGCAATAAAACAAAGAATAATAAATGAATTCATGATTTGAACAATTTGTGATCAGACATCATCAGATCAACCATGAATACCGGGGTAAGGTATTGTCTGAGGATTCACCAGGTGATCGTTACTGGTCTTGAATGCATGCACTCTCATACTGGTGATTCCTTAATTGCCTAATTAGACTAATTGGCTGACAGAGTGCCCTTCTCTGCGGTCATTTTAGGAGGGGATGGTGGTTATGATCAGGCACCGCCACACCCAGTAGAAATTCAACCAACCTACCTAAACCAAAAAAGGTGAAATCAACTTTCTTCAAAGGTTGTTTACCTTGTTAAAAAAAGAAAACATACAAATTGACGCAGTTGTTGTTAGGTAAAAACGTAAATTGTACAGGGTTTAAGTTTATAAGAAGGAGTGTATATGAACCATTATACAATCGTATTACTGATAAACGACTTAAATTAAAAAAAATAATAAATAAGAAAGGTTAAAAAGGTCTGTTCATTACAGTGTGTTTGTACAGTAATAAATAGATGTTTTTCTCCCCCTATTTACAAACGCCTCTGCAAGTAATGCTTTGGTTAAAACGTTTCCTGCTTAATTCAAATCTTTAATTGCAATATCACTTAATTTTTTTATTAAAAGCTTTTTGTCTCCAGTGTGTTCTAGGTCAATGGTGGTCTTTGGCTCGTTTTGAAAAGCGAACGAAAGACATAACAGAATTGAGGGAAGAGAAATAAGTAGAGCCTCCATTCTTTCTTTTCCTGTTTGTTTCTAAATGCGTGTTGTATTTTTTCCCCGGTTGATACTGGCATTTGCATCGTGTAGCAGCTGTTAAGTGTTCCTCGCATTTTGTTAAGATTTGCCTAGGCAATCACGTGTGCACACACATACACACTCTTGAAACCCATCCTCACACACACGCAGACACACCCATCATCACACTCACACTCTCACACACACACACACACACACACACACACACACACACACACACACACACACACACACACACACACACACACACACACACACACACACACACCCACACACACACACACACACACACACACACACACACACACACACGTACACATACACACACTGGTTGCATAATTGCACTACACTGGTTGACCAATGCATTACACTTGCTCCTACTCTGGCAAGCCTTTTCTTTTCTCTCACGCGGAAACAGATCTGAGATCAGCTTCGCCAAAGCCCCACACTTCACGCCAGTTCGCAACCCTACCACGATGCCACCCAACGAACCCCCCCCCCCCCTCCCCGTGCCTCCACCCTCTAGTTTATCTTCTTCTCGCTTCGCAGTGCGCCGTTGCGTTTGTGCTTCCCGTTGGCCACCACCGCCTCACTGTGGCAGTGTCCATTGGTGAGCGCATCCTCATCCCTGACTCCTCCCCTTCCGCTGCTGCTACCGCTGCTGGTGCTCGCCGCCGCCGCCGCCACCGCGCCCTTCGACCCCTTCAGCCACCGCACCGCCCGGTAGAGGGCGAAGACGAGCAGGGCGGCCACGGTCGCCACGACGGCGATGACGTCCAGCAGGAAGTACTGCAGCGTGGACACGTGGTGGACGGACGAGCGCAGGTGGTCGGCGCCGCCGTGCCGGAGCAGGTAGCCGATCCAGTAGGCGGCCCGGGACACCGGGTGGCCTGGCTGGTCTTTGTGGATGGCCGAGAGGAGGCGGGCCTGCTGCCGGTACCTGGGGGGTGGGAGGGGCATACCAGGTGTTACTCAGTGTGTGTGTGTGTGTGTGTGTGTGTGTGTGTGTGTGTGTGTGTGTGTGTGTGTGTGTGTGTGTGTGTGTGTGTGTGTGTGGACACTGGACACTTAATCCAAGTCGGGGATACTCTAGAGATGACTCGCACCAGCCTGCCTCATGTAATCATCTTAGTCACTCGCTCAGCTCACTGCCATCCTCCAACCGCTCTCTCGCTCCTCCCCCCCCTCACACGCATCAGCAGGATCTGCCTTCGGCATGGGCTTGAGGTCTCGAGCGTTGATGTGCTGTGCCTCATCGACCAGTATTTGCTATGTTTGTGACACACTGGCTGGTCTTCCGATGTATTCTATACAACATGCAGCAGCACGCTCTTCACAAACTTTATCCCGCAGGAAGCTCAGGAGGAGCACAGATCCGGCAAATGAAAAAAAGTGACGAGTGAGAATGGAAAGAGAGAGCAAGACGGTGGGAGTGGAGAGAGGGATCTACTGGTTTATATCAATGCATTTACTGAAATGGGTGACTTTAAAAGACTTTATGAGTGATGCATTGTGTGTTCGCAGTCAGCCGAACATTCCTCATTTATAGCAGTGCAGGGCCAACAGGTGCCCTTCCCCTTGACCCCCACTACTGTGAGATCGAGAAGAGATAAAACGACTGAAGCAGAAAAACAAGCGGACCGACGGGAAGTAGAGATCCATCTCCCCAGACAGGGAGTGGCAGTCAGAACCCCCCGTTCAATGAAACAAGTGTAGAACAAAACGAGGAGTTTGCTTCAAACTGGAAGTTCGGTAACACTTTATGATAAGAATAACTTAATAAACCCTTAATCTACTTTAGATAATGCAGTAATTAGCATAAACCTCACAATGACAAACTCAACTAAACAAGTCATTTAGGTAAACGTAAACATGGCCAGAGGCTTCAACTGAAATCCTCTCTGTTGTGGACACAAGGGATATTTGAGTTATTTTAGTATTGTGTACGACAAGCACACCTGATGATCCCCTACAGAACACACATTGCATATTTACTATCCAAGGTTGTACTGGGCTACAATGCAGTGAGGTGATCACATTTCTGGTTTACGTTTGTAAATGATAGTGAATATTGCACATTGTAAGTTATGTGAAGAAAGGTGCGCTCGAAATAAAGGAGTGGAGAGAGGGAGAGCGTGCGGGTGTGGGCAGTGGGCACGCATGATTGCTGAGCCTGCAAGAACACCAGTAACAGGATAACCGCACACCAAAGAGAGCGAGGGGAACACAGAAAAAAAGAAAAGGGAAGGAGCAGACCAGTGGAGCAGGGTACATTACAGTAGTACCGCACACATGCACTAGGTGCCGTTGGAAACCTCAACGGAAACATTAAGTAAAAATATTATCTTCATGAGTATATGAATATGAGTTTCAAAACAATTATGAATCCATTCCTCTATCCAGGAATCCATCTATTCTCTAAATCCAACCACATAAATGTATTGACCACTGTCTCTACTACTGGTATTTAATGGTGTCTTCCGCTGGCATTTACTGGTATCTACCATTGGTATTTGCTGGTGTCTACCACTGGCATAAATGTATCTTCCACTGTTATTTGCTTGTGTCTACCACTTCCATTAACTTGTTTGTATCACTGCCATTTATTTATATATATCACTGGCAGTTACTGGGATTTACAAGGCAAGGCAAGGCAAGGCAACTTTATTTATATAGCACTTTTCATACACAAGGCAGACTCAAAGTGCTTCACATATAAACATTGTCATACAATAAAATAAAATAATAGATAAGTAAAAGAAAACATACGCAAGAAATGAGTAAAATAGAAAGTGCAATGTATTTAAGAGAAAATTAAATTAAAAGTTAAAAAGGCTTTTTAGTAAGTAAAATTGAAAGTGCAATGTATTTAAGATCAGAGCAACAGTCTCTCTGGAACCCAAGTCGGGACTACAACCCGACCTAAAGGAACTTGGTCCTTTCTCTGGAACTCCAATCCAGATTCTAGGACTCTAACCCAGACAGAACTTGGACACAAACTCAGGACTCTAACCCTTATACAAACAAACTCAGGACTCTAACCCTTATACAAACAAACTCAGGACTCTAACCCTTATACAAATACAAACTCAGGACTCTAACCCTTATACAAACTCAGGACTCTAACCCTTACACAAATACAAACTCAGGACTCTAACCCTTATACAAACAAACAAACTCAGGACTCTAACCCTTATACAACCTTTCTCTCTGGTATCAGATCATGTATTTTTCTGGTAAAAATAGAAAATAAAGGGAAAGTTAAAAAGGCATTTTAGTAAAATAAAGGTAAAGTATTTAAGATTTAGCAGAAAGCTAAAGCAAACATAAAAGTCTTCAATCTTGTTTTAAAGGTGCTCAGAGTTGGGGCAAGTCTTAAATCCTCAGGGAGTTTATTCCAGCTATTTGTTGCATAGTAACTAAATCCTGCTTTCCCATGTTTCGGGTGTTTACTCTGGGGATAATTAACAGATTGGTCTCAGAAGATCTTAGCGTTCTAGAAGGCTTATGTAGTGGAAGCATATCAGTTAAATATTTTGGGCCTAAACCATGTAGGGATTTATAGGTTAGCAACATGATTTTAAAATCAATTCTCTGACCTACAGGAAGCCAATGTAACGATTTAAGAATTGGTGTAATATGTTCAAAATCTTTGGTCTTTGTTAAAACTCTAGCAGCAGCATTCTGAACAAGCTGAAGCTTCCTTAGAGTTTGTTTTGGGAGACCTGTAAGGAGACCATTGCAGTAATCAAGCTTACTAGTGATAAAGGCATGTACAAGTTTTTGTAAGTCTTCGGTGGACATGAGCCCTCTAAGTCTTGCTACATTTTTAAGGTGATAATATGCCGATTTTGTAACTGATTTGATGTGACTTTCGAAATGTAAATCAGAATCCATGATAACCCCTAGATTTCTGGCTTTGATTGAGGTTTTCAGGGACAGAGAGTGAAGGTGTTGGGTTACTTTAAGCCTTTCCGTTTTAGCACCAAATACAATTATCTCTGTTTTATCCTCATTTAGCTGAAGGAAATTTCGGCACATCCAGTCTTTCACTTGCTCAATGCACTGGCACAGCAGATCTATGGGCCGATAGTCATTTGGTGATAGCGATACATAGATTTGCGTGTCATCAGCATAGCAATGATGGTCAATATTGTTATCATGCATGATTTGCCCTAGTGGGAGCATGTAGATGTTGAATAAAGAGGGTCCTAAGATCGAACCTTGTGGGACTCCACACATCACGTTGGTTGATTCTGATACAAAGTCGCCAATGGAAACAAAGTAGTTCCTATTTTGTAGGTAGGATCTGAACCAATTTAAGACTGTGCCTGAAAGCCCCACCCAGTTTTCTAACCTGTCCAAAAGTATTGTATGGTCTACAGTGTCGAATGCAGCACTGAGGTCTTGTAGCATTAGTATTGAGGTTTTGCCAGAGTCTGTGTTAAGACGGATGTCGTTTACAACTTTAATGAGGGCGGTCTCAGTGCTGTGCAGGGGTCGAAATCCTGATTGGAAGGTGTCATAACAACCAGTTGATGCCAGGAAGTGATTAAGTTGCTGGAGGACAACTTTCTCAATGATTTTATTTATGAAGGGTAGATTTGATATTGGTCTGTAGTTGTTAATAATAGAGGTATCTAGGCTCCGCTTTTTTAAAAGGGGTTTAATAACTGCAGTTTTCAGGGCTTTTGGGAAGTTGCCTGTATATATTTCTTTGGTGATTTATAGCAATGGCATTTACTGCTATCTACCACTGGCATAAACTTGTATCCACCACTTGTATTTACTGGGATTTACCACTAGCATTTACTGGTTTATATCACTGGCATTTACTGGTATTTCCTGCTGGCATTTACTGGTATCTATCACTTGCATTTGCTGGTCTATGCTACCATTTCCTTGTGTGTACTGGTATGTGAACTGGTATGTGTACTGGTATATCAATCGACCAGCATGCACTGGTGTGTACGGGTATGTGTGGGCGCTGACCTGCTGTCGCTGATGACACTGTGGAGCGCGGCGCGCAGCTCCTCCTCCGTCATGCTCTTCCAGTGCAGCATGAGGCCCATGCCCTTGGCCGCCACGCGCGTCATGGTGTCGTAGTGGTCGCCAAACAGGGGCACGCCCACCACCGGCACGCCGTGGTACATGGCCTCGTAGATGCTGTTCAGGCCGCCGTGGCTCAGGAAGGCCCGCGTGTTGGCGTGGCCTGCAGGGGGCAGCAGAGAGAACCCGTTGCTTACGCGTGATCCACGACTGGTGCTGGTTATTGTGTTAGTTTGATGAAGGCTTGTGTTGATTGGTGGGTTCTGAATAGAGGTTGAATTGGGTGTTGGGATATGTGGGAGGGATTCTATTCAGTGTTGCGTAATGTTGGAGAGATTCTATTGGCTGTTCTTAGATGACCCAGCATCCAATCCTCTTCACATTATCCGATTGGATTGGGTTGTGTTGGAGAGATAATATTGGGTGTTGGGAGATATTCTATTGGAGGCTGGGTTATGTGGGAGCAATTCAATTGGGTGTTGGGTTGCTTTGGGAGAGATTCTATTCTATATTCTAAATTCTGCGTAGAGCTTCTATTGTGTATTCAGTTGGAGAGATGCTATTGGGTGTTGGGTTATTTATCAATAGTTGTTCTCAAATACATGATCTGTATACATCATGGTGTATTACATAACCAGATATTATAAACCGCTCTGTGACTCTGTTTATTAAAGATTAATTAAAACGCTTATATGAGGGGCAACCGGTTACGGTTTGATTGGTTGAATTCCTAAGATATCACAAAATGTTTTAAAGTTTAGTGAGAGTTACACCGATTTGGATAGAAACTAATAATCCATTTAGTTTAAATGAATATCAATGGAAATAAGCAAATTATGACCATAATACATTTTCAAAAATCGTGTGTGTGTGATTGAGACAAACCTTTATCTGTAAATGGGTGACTTTAAAATACTTTACGAGTGATGCATTGTGTGTTCGCAGTCAGCCGAACATTACTCATTTATAGCAGTGCAAAGCCAACAGGTACCCTTCCCCTTGACCCCCTCTACTGTGAGATCGAGAAGAGATAAAACGACTGAAGCAGTAAAACAAGCGGACCGACGGGAAGTAGAGATCCATCTCCCCAGACAGGGAGTGGCAGTCAGAACCCCCCGTTCAATGAAACAAGTGTAGAACAAAACGAGGAGTTTGCTTCCAACTGGAAGTTCGGTAACACTTTATGATAAGAAGAACTTAATAAACCTACGTAATAAATCTACTTTAGATAATGCAGTAATTAGCATAACAAACTCGACTAAACAAGTACTTTAGGTAAACGTAAACATGGCCAGAGGCTTCAACTGAAATCCTCTCTGTTGTGGACACAAGGGATATCGAGGACCATGTAAAAATAACAACAAAGTTATTTTAGTGTTGTGTACGACAAGCACACCTGATGATCCCCTACAGATCACACATTGCATATTTACTATCCAAGGTTGTACTGGGCTACAATGCAGTGAGGTGATCACATTTCTGGTTTAAGTTTGTATATGATAGTGAATATTGCACATTGTAAGTTACGTGAAGAAAGGTGCGCTAGAAATAAAGGAAGATAATATAATATTACATGTCAACAAGTAAACCTTAACTAATCCTTATCTTAAACTAGGCGCAGCTTTATTTTATCCTTCTTACCCAGTAGGTCATTCTGAGGCATCCAATCAACAAGCTTGGTATTGTTGCCTAGGTTACTGGGTGGGACTCCAGAGAATCTGTAAAGGTGAAAGAGGGGCAGGGTAAATCGTGAGAGGACGGGCTGGGGATACAGGTTTCAGCACAATTCAAACTGCCTGTTGTTGTCACAACATTGACCTGCTTGTGTGCAAGACAGCTAGGGCACTATCCTAATAACAACATTGAAAGCAAAAAGAGATTCATTAAATTGGCATTGTTGTTGAACCAAAATATTTGATGTATAATTTATTTTGTTCTGAATAAATCAATGATCGTACCCAAATAAGACAATTAGAGAGTAGTCGTTGAGTCCAAAATAGACCAGTATAAACTAAGCTAATGCTGTTTATAAGAACCTAAAACAGCCAGAAGTAAGCAAAGCTCTACATCTTGGTTCAAGATTAATTCTAAACGTCTTTCATTAATTTCTATGCCTGGTTTTGTAATGGGCAATGCCACCAAATGTAAATTCAAGATCTAGGTAGACAGTTAGTATTCTGAATATCTGCCTTGGATACAGTTGCCAGATCGGATCCAGTATTACGAGTCTTAGCCAAGGTAATCTATACATTTCTTCAATAAAGTTATCTTATCGGCTACATACATACATACATAAAACGTTTCTTACTTTAAAAAGATAATTGAAACTTTTACAGCAAAAGATTTGACCTCATCTTCGTTGATACAGAGAAAGACAATGGATCAATTACAAGGGAACAAAAAAAGCAGAGATCGGAAGGATCCGTTATTTTTCGTAACATACTTTCATCTCTCTCCCCCATCAACCCTCTCCCCCATCGACCCCCTCCCCCATCGACCCCCTCCCATCTCTCTCCCCCCCATCGTCTCTCTCCCAACTCTCCCCCCCTTCGACCCTCTCCATTCTCTCTCCCCCCATCAACCCTCACCCTTCTTTTCTGAAATGGGTAACCTGGAGTCCCAAGTAAATGATTAGGGTTTATGCAAGATTTTTATTATACAGGACAGCTTGTACATACTGGAGGCCCCAAAGGTATGAGCGTTCAAACACACACACACAAACACGAGCAAGAGTCCTTGCGTGTGTGCCTGTGTACGTGCTTTCCGCACGTTCAAGCTGTCCTGGAAATCGCCAATAATGTTCAAAGGCGAAGCTCCCACTCCAAACCGATAACACGCTTATATGTGATCAACTCGTACATTCATCCATCCATCAATGCATGGGGTGAGGGGTAGAGTGGGTTGTGGTGTTTGACAGCATGAGGAGGGCACCGTACCTCCACACCACACGTTGGGGCAGGAGGGCCAGAGCGCCGGCCAGCTTGCGGGTGATGTCATCGGAGAGGTACTTGACCCCGGCGCCGAACGACACGACGACAAAGCCGTGGTCCGCGGTGTCGTTCACCCAGGCCTCAAACTCCTGCCCCCGGAAAACACATACAGCGTAACCACACCCGTATTACACACACAGTGCACATGCACGTATTACATATTACATATTACACACGTTCTCGTCTCCAATAATTGACATTTTCCGCTTCGGAAATAGTTGGGAGGCTTTTCCGCATTTTAGATAAGTATAGATTAAATTCTTCAATAATAGAAGAGTGACTAAACCCTCTATCTGAGAGAATTTATAAATTATAATATCTACTAAAACACATGGAAATATAATCAATAAATAACATTGAACACGAATGCAGCAAACTTTTTTAACCTAAAAAAGTTCTGCAGGTTAGTTTTAAGAGCTATTATTTGGGTGTAATTTGATTAGAAATGTCAAAGCCATCTGTCAGCTATGAGCAAGTGAAATACACTGTGAGAATACAGTCTTAAGTTATCTGCGCCGGCCTCTGTATGAGCCAATTTACATTTAACACCGATCCCTGTTCATTTCCGACCAACCAGTGCATCTCTTCTGTGATTGGTTGGATGGAATCCATTGTGCCTTTCAATCACAGGTGCAGGAAATGCAACGCGTCTCAATGGCTGAGAAAGGTAGTGAGGTAGGGAGCAGAGAAGCCGAATCCCGTATCATTTACGACCATATCATAATCCCCTAATGTATTAATGTTCATGCTGGCCTCCGGCCCGTTTGGCTCGTAAAATGATGAGGACGGCGCGAGACAGCCTTTATCTGCCAAACGTGTTTGATCAAAGGGGGTTGTTAAGCTACTTCTATCGACATAAGAGATAGCCTTTCAAAACACACACATGCAAAGACACATAAATGCACTGTCGTGTGTTTGCATGTGTGCATTTGCGTGCTTGTGTTTGTTTGAAGCCAGTATGGCATGAGCAATGGTGCGAGCGTGCGGCTGCATGCGTGTTAATCAGGGGCTTGATGCGGTCGAGGAAGACGAGGAGAGGAGAGGAGGAAGAGGATGGTCCAGCTGGGTACCCAGCAGCACACTGGGCACTTCTGTCCCCATAAGAGTGGCTCAGTGTCCCCGGCGCCGGCGCCAGAGACAATGACTCCGTTCTCCCTCCACTTCCATTATGACCCCCCCACCCTACAACGCACAATGCACCCCATTGGCGCAAGAGGCATTCCCGAAACGACCCGAAACTCCCACCCATTGTTGCTTGAGCGCACACACACACACGCGCGCGCACGCACGCACACAAGATGCCGGTGCCTACGCTCTTGACGTCCTTTATCTTTGCCCCCCCCCCCCCCCCCAGCGTGCGCCTTGCCATCACGTATTCCGCTAGCAATTGCCTTTGTTCTTCCTAAAAACAACCCGGCTCCACCCCCCCCAAGACACACATGCACAGACCTTAAATATTGGGCGTAGGTTAACCCCAAGCCATTCATACAACACAATGGACAAGAGAAAGTTGCCCTGTGGAAAACTGGTTTAAAGGAGCCACCTAAACGGTGACCCATGAAACTATATAGGCTCAGCCGTGGCAAAGTTTCAAAGGTTTTAACTAACGCTTAAGGCAGACCGTTATGGTTCTTGTCTTCTCTTGCTTATAAAATGAGAGAGAAAGTATGCTTCTTAAAATGTAAACCACAGTCAATACAACAAGTCTGTCAACATGTTGAAGCCTCAGTAGGAATTGGAGACATATTACAATGGTGCCCCCTGAACTAAGTGATAAGGGGGCGTTCAACGCCGAACACGTCAATGAAAGCGTTCGCCATACGTACTTCATGCGTCTTGATGAGCTGCATGTACTAGGGGGGCTGGAGGGGAAGGGGGGGGGGGGGGGGGGGGCAGGGCTCTGGAGCGTATATATGTGCTCCAGGAGCTGAGAGGGCTTTGTGTCCCGAGACAAGCCGCCACTTCATCCCCAAGTCAAATAACCCCATTCTCCTCAGGATAATTAATTCATGCTGGCTTTCCCAACAATGAGTTCATGTTTGTCAATGGGATCCTGAGTGGGATAAATTGCTGCAATGTGCGAAATCTTTACACAGATTTAGATTTAATAGCTGCGATATACATTATGGACTTTTTTGTCCCAGCTGCAGAGCCAGAAATGACATGATGGGGTGTTTGTGGCGAGCAGGGAACCGTGCGAGATTACCCAGGTAATTGACCAGTAAACTGCCATCTATGGTTGCTTCTGATGTCATTAGTCACAGAGTTCTCACACATGCTGACCTTTTCAAATACTGATTTACCCATCCAGGTCTAATGTATTGCAGTCCAAACATTGAAGTGCCATTGAGCTTTGACCAAAGGTTGATTAGACGACTAAACTTTGGTCAAACGTAGAGAGGGTTTCGACGTTGCATGTTGCTAATGCTTCTTTACATATGAAAATGTATGGCCTCACTTCGTGCAGAGGCCTGTTCTATTTGACTACTTAGTCACTTAGAAGAGGCTTTCATTCAAATGGCTTACAATGAATTGCCTTTATATTCACAGTAAATTCGACAACAACATTTATAATCCAAAATTCTGTTTTAAAAACTTTTAAAAAAAAGGGAACCCCTAACTTTGGCAGTGTTAATGCCAGGCGCCACGAGTTGAGCTACACAGGACCAATAAATGGCTTGGGAATAGCATCAGTAACAGTTGAGGCTGGTTTTGCTTATTTGACTGGTGCTTATGGTGGTCACCTTCACTACCACAGAGAGCTAAAAAATAAATTAACAGCACACCATTAGCAAGACAAAGGATTGCAAACGTGAGTCAGCCATTGTCCCTCAGGTCACGACGCCCAACCCAAGGCGGGGCTTGTATCCTAGCCCTGATGGGTACCGGCAAGGGTTACCTTCACTGTACAAACCTGCGGCAGTGGCTTGGCGGGCTGGGTGAGGATGCCCCCGATGTAGACCACGTGGGGCATGGTGGGCCGGGGGAACTCCAGGGCCAGGTCCGTGCACAGCATCCACATCTGGCTGCCCTGCACCAGGTCGGCCATGGCCACGCGGGGCGTCACCCCGTGCCGCCTCATGATGCGGTCGTACTTGGGCAGGGCGATGAAGTGCACGCCAAAGCGCTGCACCAGGTAGACGGCCGTGTTGGTGACGCGCTGGCCCAGGGACATGCGGTCCGTCAGCAGGGTGTTGAACTCCGGCACGTACGAGAGCGGCGCCGGCGCGCCCACCTCGGCCGGGTACCAGAGGCCCGTGCTGACCACGGCGTACTTCACGCCGAGGATGTGGGCGATCACGAAGCCGCACATCTCGTTGGGGTCCACCAGCAGCAGGTCGAACTGCTCGGCCTTCAGCCGGGCCATGACCTCGGCGCTGCCGACCACCGCGTCGCAGTTCTGCGAGTAGTGGTCCAGGATGTCGAAGAGCTCCAGGAAGGTCAGGCGGCCCGAGAAAATGTTGCGCACCTTGGACTGCAGGAAGTTGTCGGCCGTGCTGCTGTTGAAGATGCCGGGGTAGCGCTGGAAGTTGTAGTGGGGCGAGGGGGGCACGTCCCGGCCCTCCGAGACCAGGAAGTGGGTCTCGTGTCCGTCCTGATGCAGCGCCGTGGCCAGTGTCTTGAAGATGTACAGGTGGGACTCAAACATGATTGGAGGAACCACGATCACTTTAGAAGCCAACAGTGCACAGGGGCACCAGGATATGAGTCCAAGGAAGAGTGTGAGGGAAGGAGGTAGGTTCATGGCTGGGGAGACAGAGGAGAGAAGACATTTAAACACTGTGTTGCATCACATGGAAAATACTGTTCATAGCAACTACAAACAATATCATAGCCGCTGGTGGCAGCACTTCCTGATGAAATACTTACCACATGCAAATAGGGCTGGGCGATTAATCAAATTTTGATCGCGATTTTGATTTTTGCGTCAAACGATCACAAAATTAACACAATCGAGTTTTTTTTTATGTTTTATAGAAAGGGAAGAACAGCTGGAAACATATCTGTATATTATTTTAGATTGGAACATTTTCTTTTGACCATTTTGTTTAATTTTTAAGGCGAAATTTCTAAGTTCTCAGTTACAACGTTTTTTTTGGGAGAGTCACGCTGAATAAATACAACATGTTTTCAAACTCAAAAATAATCCTTTGAATAATCGTGATTTCAATATCGACCAAAGTAATCGTGATTATGATTTTTCCCATAATCTAGCAGCCCTACATGCAAATGCAGCAAATGGGTCTACTCAAACAAGGAAAGTGCCTGATCATGTCTCCGGATGAATGTATTGATAGAGCCACGTTGTAAAAATTCCTTTGGCAATACTCATAGAGTGGTGGTTACCTTTAACCACTTTCTGCCCGGGCAAGGCAGTAATGAATAGCTAGCTAACGAAAGAAAGCAACAATGTGCCATTTCCTTTGCACACGTACACATTGGCCTGCCTTGGGGGCACTTAACCACCACCCAATGGTTGTTTTAATCACTATCTGAACCACTCTATGGATTGCCTGATGACACTCAAGCTTGTCCTCAGGTTGCACCTTGTATTCAAAATGCATGTGCAGTTTTCAGAGCCTCCCTGTGGGCCAGCACCCAGCAGCTCCATACTAAACCTCAATAAGCTCTGCAGACACAAAGACTCATTATGAGCCCTTCATGCACCTAGATGTCTCTATTGCATCGTATGGTCATGTCATGTCCATCTGCATTACATCCAAAGTGTATATTAACTCATGTATTTATTTAACAATACAATGTTGATTACACAAATAAATCAATGATGAATCATCACAGCGAAAACCTTAATATCCAGGATTTCCAATAATCAACAATCTTACCTAGAGCACATGTAGTTCTCATAGAATTATGAGTTTGAGACAATGTCATAATGTGATGATATCAATAGATTATCCCAGCAATGCTCATCTACAATGTTTTGCCTCTCAAACCAAATGGCCATGTTAGACAGTGACTCAGCGTTAAATAATCTTATCATTTCTACTATATCAAAGAATCTGACCGATAAGCTTGTGTGCTCCAGGTGCCATACTACTTCTTAAGTCAATACACAGCGCATCAACCATCTGCTTATCAGCTATCCCCCTGTCCCAAGGACAGCTAGAAACCCTGAGCAGAAGTGGAGCAATGGCGTTGGCCATTTTGTAGAGCATTGTTCTAGGGGTTAAAGTTACGAACACTTCTCAGGCCAGACTGTTTACAGTAACTATAGAAACCAGCCATTATATACGGTGGACGGTGCAAGCATCATGCCTTGAGTTACTAATGAAGGAGTCTTGTTACACCAAGCTCAAGGTTTGATAAAAAGACATCTAGCAGAGAATCAGAAGTCAAGGACAAGATGGTTTTGCATGGTCCTTCAGTCTTGAAGGGCATTGGTAAACTAAGGGATCTGGGTGGCTTCTCAGCAGTGGTGAAACGCTTCTTCAGTGAGGAAGGCGGTCTGGTAAAGAGCCGGAATGAATGGGTCAAAACCAGCATTGCTCACAGCTCTACAAGAGAATGACAACTTGGTCAAGGCAAACACTGAAGGTGGGAACTATATAGTGCTTATCCATCGACACTGTATTAGCTTCAGCATTGGCAGCAAGGGCGTGTTTGCTTAAGTTAACCCCCCAATGAGAAGGGACTTAACACCTAGGTCTTCATTATATGCTGATGATCTGGAGTCGCAATGGTTTAATGCATATAATATTATCCTAACTGTTGCCATGATTAGCATAGAGTATACAATTATATAGATAGATCAATATAGGTTCAAATCAATCAATGCCCCTTAAGGCAAGTGGTGCCCCTAAAGGTAAGGCCGTCTCACATTTGCTCTGCATTATTAAGTGCCCAGGCCACAGTAGCAACGTGGAACCATAACGGTCTGCCTTAAGCGTTAGTTAAAACCTTTGAAACTTTGCCACGGCTGAGCCTATATAGTTTCATGGGTCACCGTTTAGGTGGCTCCTTTAAACCAGTTTTCCACAGGGCAAGTTCGATTAAATTTCCTTACTGAGTCTACCTTTGCATTCCTTATTTGCAGCAACAGTTCCTGCTGTTTTCAATCAATTTGCATTTGATAATAAAGATGCTCATCCCTTCCACGCGACGGGTTTCTAACGAGACGTTTAAAAGTGATGAAGACGTATTAGTTCTCCCATCACATGGGTGTGTGTGGCCCCCGGCCAGGCCGTTTGTTGAATTAAACATCTGAATTATTTACACACAACCGTTGAACCACTCTGTCGCCGGCTAAAGCATGCACTAGGTCTACATACTTTTTTTAATATATTTTTTAAATTCGCACCACCAACAGATATGCCTAAAGTAAGTTTATCAGGTTTTTAGTTAAATAGCCTCAAGGGTGTACATTGGCTAGAGAAAAAATTAGAACGGAGACCGGGGCAGGAGTTGCGAGGCGCTCGAGGGAAAAAGCCAACATGGGTTAGCGACACACACACACGCACGCACGCACGCACGCACGCACGCACACACACGCACACACGCACACACACACACACACACACACACACACACACACACACACACACACACACACACACACACACACACACACACACACACACACACAAACCTATAGACAAAAGTTGAATCATCATTCGAATCGAACAAATGTTTTTCTCATATTTCTTATACCAAAAAATGTGTATGCAGAGCCCTTTCTAAATCTGTATATTTATAAGTGTAACATAAATAAAGCTATACTTTAAACACATACATCTATACATATATATTAAAATGTTATAGTAAGCTATTACTATAGATAAGAATAATATTCAATTTTACTACATAATTAGGTCTTGCGCTGCATTAAAAAACATTTGAAAAGCAGCAGAAACACAATGGCCGCTGGTTAAAGAGCGTCCACGAACCACACTCGACCCAACCAGGACTGTCATCTTATTAAAGGCTGCACCTGTTAAGGAACTCACCTTGTTGTGTGTTGGCTCGACTTGGATCGGGCTGGAAACGGTGTTAGTCCTAAAGAAAAAGAACGCAGAGGGTAGATCGGGGGGAGGTGTGGAAACTAAAAGAAAAGACAAAATACAAAACTAAAAAAATCCCCGATAAAGGCAACTAGCAAAGTTGGTCCCGGTCAATCAAAGAAGAGTAGAAGAAGCTCCCAACGCGTCGACTGGTCACTCTGTAGGGCGGGGCCAGAGGATGGTAAGAAAGGGAGTGGCTAGCGAGAGACGAGCTCTTATGATTTGTCGGGTCATTATGGTGGGGAGGAGAATGTCCGCCCTACCTATACCTTTCACGGGTGCATGCACCGAAAAAGGATTAATTGCAGTAATACCTCAGGTATGAACGAGGAACTATAACAAACAGAATGATATATGTTATAAATATATTTAGTGAGTGAACATTGCAGTGAATCAGTGCTTGGATGGAACACATGCCCCTCAAAACTGTTGGTTCATGTGTTTTTGTTTCTTTGTTTGTATACATGAGTTTGTGTATGTATTTCTGTGTTAGTGTTTGTTTGTTTGTGTCTCTGCCCGTATCCGTCTGTGTCTGTGTGTGCGTGTGTGTGTGTGTTTGGCTTCCTGTGTGTTTGTGTGTGCTTGCCTGTGTGTCAGTGTGTGTTTGTGCGTGCCTGTGTGTTTGTATGTGTGTGTGTGTGTGTGTGTGTGTGTGTGTGTGTGTGTGTGTGTGTGTGTGTGTGTGTGTGTGTGTGTGTGTGTGTGTGTGTGTGTGTGTGTGTGTGTGTGTGTACGTGAAAAACAAATAAGCCATTGTTCTATCTAGCTAACACTGATCCGCTTGTTTGCATCAGTGCCCTCTGGGACACAATGGCAGCACACGCTATGGCTCCGCATTCTGCACCATCTCCCCCTATCGCTCTGCCAGACCCTCTCCATGTCCCTCCACCCCCACCCCTTCCCCACACTTACACACACACAGAAAGATTGCTTTGCCCTGAGTCATCAAAAGGCGCCCCGATGTCATTGGCTGTTGAGGAAGGATGGGCCATGCTAGGAAATCTTCTTAGTAACTTCCATGTGTGGGTCAGACAGAGTTGTTACTCACATGTGTCTGACCTGATTGTGATAAACTTTCTCTCTCTCTGTCTCTCTGTCTCTGTCTCTCTTTCTCTCTCCTCCTCAATTCACCATAATTCAGGCCTTTATGGCATGGGAATTGTACAATTGCCAGAGCACAAAAAAAGGAAATTAGAAAATGTAAATTGATACAATCTACATTGTATCAATGTAGATTGTATCAATTTACGTTTTTTTCAACCTTCTTTCGCTCTCTCTCTTTCTCTCCCTGCACTGCTCTTCTTCTCTTGCTTCCTCTCTCTCTCTTCCTCCCTCTCATAACCTCTCTTCCTCTCTCTCTCTCTCTCTCTCTCTCTCTCTCTCTCTCTCTCTCTCTCTCTCTCTCTCTCTCGCGCGCGCGCGCTTGCTCTGGCTATATCCGTCTCTCTCTCTCTTGCTCGCGCTCTCGCTCCGTCTATATTCCTCTCTCTCTCCCCATCTCTCTCTCTCTCTGGATATCAAGTGTGCTACCTGAGCACCGTATGAATATTTGATCATCCTGGGACACCCAATCTAAAGACGATGACAGAACTCTCCCATGGAGTGCGCTCTCTCTCCCCTCCCTCTCTCTCCCTTCCCTCCTTATCCCCCATCTCTTTCTCCCTCACTCTCTCCCTCTCCCCCTGTCTGTCTTTCATGAATGTCTGTGTGTCTGTGTGTCTGTCTGGTTCATCAGGTTGAACACATGTTCAGGGTTATGGGAAGCAGAAGATGTGGAGACATTGGGTGTGTAGTGTGTGTAACTCTGCAGAGAATGATGCTCAACGCTGTAACTAAGTAATAAACACAATAGAACACTTATTATCCACTAATCCATTTATTATAAAAGTATCCTTGTTAATTGTGTAACAAAATATCCAATACCCTGCTGTCTCTTTGTACACCGTCGTTATTGTGTTGTATTTTTATTTTATTTTATTTTATTTTATTACATATGTTTGTCAGTGACCTTATATCCAACATGAATCTCTCACAAGGAGTAGAGATGCATTGTACCAGATTCAGCAACTAGAAGCACTCAAACCATTCATAGATCCAAAGAAAACAACAACAATATGCAATGTATATAAGTATGTAGTCATTCCCAATCGGACCCCTCGCTCTGTCAACAATCTCCATCAACCCGCCACCCCTCCCACCACAACCCCGACTCGCTTCCAAACTATCACCTCCAGTACCTGATGTGAACATCCTGTTGTACTACAGCCCATAGAATGGAATAGAGAAACCCGGTGTCTAATTAATGTAGACAAGACTGAATTCTTTAAAATGAATGCAGGACCTCCTCATCCTCATCGTCATCCGCTTATCCGGGGTCGGGTCGCGGGGGGAGCAGCTCAAGCAGGGGGCCCCAGACTTCCCTTTCCCGGGCCACATTGACCAGCTCTGACGGGGGGATCCCGAGGCGTTCCCAGGCCAGTGTTGAGATATAATCTCTCCACCTAGTCCTGGGTCTTCCCCGAGGTCTCCTCCCCACTGGACGTGCCTGAAACACCTCCCAAGGAAGGCGCCCAGTGGGCATCCTTACCAGATGCCCGAACCACCTCAGCTGACTCCTTTCTAAGTAAAGGAGCAGCGGCTCTAATCCGAGTTCCTCACGGATGGCTGAGCTTCTCACCCTATCCCTAAGGGAGACGCCAGCCACCCTTCTGAGAAAACTCATCTCGGCCGCTTGTACCCGCGATCTCGTCCTTTCGGTCATCACCCAGCCCTCATGACCATAGGTGAGGATAGGAACGAAGATCAACCGGTAGATCGAGAGCTTTGCCTTGCGGCTCAGCTCTCTTTTCGTTACAACGGTGCGGTAAAGCAAACGCAATACCGCCCCCGCTGCTCCGATTCTCCGGCCAATCTCACGCTCCATAGTACCCTCACTCGCGAACAAGACCCCGAGGTACTTGAACTCCTTCACTTGGGCTAAGGACTCATTTCCTACCCGGAGTAAGCAATCCACCGGTTTCCTGCTAAGAGTCATGGCCTCAGATTTAGCGGTGCTGATCCTCATCCCAGCCGATTCACACTCGGCCGCCAGCCGATCCAGTGAGTGCTGAAGGTCACAGGCCGATGATCCAATGAGGACCACATCATCTGCAAAAAGCAGTGACGAGATCCTCAGACCACCGAACTGCAACCCCTCCCCACCACGACTACGCCTCGATATCCTGTCCATGTATATCACAAACAGGATTGGTGACAAGGCGCAGCCCTGGCGGAGACCAGCACCCACTGAGAACGAAACTGACTGGCTGCCGAGAACACGAACACAGCTCTCGCTTTGGGAGTACAAAGATTGGATGGCCCTGAGGATAGACCCCCTTACCCCATACTCCCGCAGCACCTCCCACAGTTTCTCCCGGGGGACCCGGTCATACGCCTTCTCCAGATCCACAAAACACATGTAGACCGGATGGGCATACTCCCAGGCCCCCTCCAGGATCCTTGCGAGAGTGAAGAGCTGGTCCGTAGTTCCACGTCCGGGGCGAAAACCGCATTGTTCCTCTTCAATCTGAGGTTCGACGATCGGCCGAACCCTCCTTTCCAGCACCTTGGAGTAGACTTTACCAGGGAGGCTGAGAAGTGTGATACCCCGGTAATTGGCACACACTCTCTGGTCCCCCTTTTTGAACAGGGGAACCACCACCCCGGTTTGCCACTCCTTTGGCACTGTACCCGACTCCCACGCGATGTTGAATAGGCGTGTCAACCATGACAGCCCCTCAACACCCAGAGCCTTTAGCATTTCTGGCTGGATCTCATCAATCCCTGGGGCTTTGCCACTGCGGAGATGTTTGACTACCTCAGTGACCTCCACCAGGGAAATTGACGACGAAACACCATCAACCTCGAGCTCTGCCTCCAACATAGAGGGCGTGTTATTCGGATTCAGGAGTTCCTCAAAGTGTTCCTTCCAACGTCCGACAACCTCCTCAGTTGAGGTCAACAGAGTCCCATCCTTACTGTACACAGCTTGGATGGTTCCCCGTTTCCCCCTCCTGAGGTGCCGGATAGTCTTCCAGAAACACTTTGGTGCCGACCGAAAGTCCTTCTCCATGGCCTCTCCGAACTTCTCCCACACCCGCTGCTTAGCCTCCGACACGGCAGCCGCTGCAGCCCTTCGAGCCTGTCGGTACCCTGCAACCGAGTCAGGAGTCCTCCAGGATATCATATCCCATATCACAGGAATGCCAGAAAAGCTCCGCCGGAGGTGTGAGTTGAAGATACCTAGGACGGGGGCCTCCTCCAGACGTTCCCAGTTCACCCGCACTACTCGTTTGGGCTTACCAGGTCTATCCGGAAATTTCCCCCATTCCCTGATCCAACTCACAACCAGATGGTGGTCGGTTGACAGTTCCGCCCCTCTCTTTACCCGAGTGTCCAAAACATGCGGCCTCAGATCAGATGACACGATCACGAAATCGATCATCGATCTTCGGCCTAGGGTACTCTGGTACCAGGTACACTTATGAGCACCCTTATGTTCGAACATGGTGTTTGTTATGGATAATCCATGACTAGCACAGAAGTCCAATAACAAACGACCGCTCGGGTTTAGATCAGGGAGGCCGTTCCTCCCCACCACGCCTCTCCAGGTGTCTCCATCGTTGCCCACGTGGGCGTTGAAGTCTCCCAGCAGAACTACGGAGTCCCCTACTGGAGCCCCATACAGGACTCCATTCAGGGTCTCCAAGAAGGCCGAGTACTCTGAGCTGCTGTTTGGTGCATACGCACAAACAACAGTCAGAGTTTTCCCCCCTACAACCCTTAGGCGCAGGGAGGCGACCCTCTCGTCTACCGGGGTAAACTCCAACACCGCGGCGCTCAGCCGGGGATTTATGAGTATCCCCACACCCGCCCGGCGCCTCACGCCCTTGGCAACTCCGGAGAAGAATAGAGTCCAACCCTTATCCAGGAGTACGGTACCAGAGCTGAGACTGTGCGTGGAGGTAAGCCCCACCAGATCTAACTGATAGCGCTCCACCTCCCTCACAAGCTCCGGTTCCTTTCCCCACAGCGAGGTGACGTTCCATGTCCCCAGAGCCAGCTTCTGCCGCCCGGGTCTGGTCCGTCGAGACCCCTGACCTTCGCTGCCACCCATGTGGCTGCGCACCCGACCCCAACGGGTCTTCCCACAGGTGGTGGGCCCATGGGATGAAGAGAGGGGGGGTGTCACGTAGTTTGTTCGGGCTGTGCCCGACCGGGCTCCGTGGCAAACCCGGCCATCAGGCGCTCGCCATCGAGCCCTCCGTCTGGGCCTGGCTCCAGACGGGGGCCCCGGGCTTCCTCCGGGCCGGGTCACATCTCCTCTTTTTTCGTTATTCATTGGAGTTTTTTGAACCATTCTTAGTCTGGCCCCTCACCTGAGACCACTCTGCCATGAGAGACCCTACCAGGAGCACAAGGCTCCAGACAACACAGCTCTCAGGTTCACAGATAAGGTGACGATAAGGTGACGGTTCCAGGAGAGGAACCGTCACCTTATCGTTGCAGGACATCATGGGAAAATATATGGAAAATCTATATCTATATAATTCAGGGAGCTTCTCCCATTCCTCAATGGCTTTAAATGATGAGGCCGATTTTCTGAAGGGATGCTACAATGTACCCTTGGAGCAGCGCTTCAAGGTCTGCATCTTTGAGGTCAAAGTCTGCAACATTCACATTCTCCAGATAAGCAAGAACAGAGTCATTTATCTCTCAGCCAACAACACACACACACACACACACACACACACACACACACACACACACACACACACACACACACACACACACACACACACACACACAAACAAATAAGATGCACGCAGCACATGTCTGACATTGTTTTTGAATGCTCAATAGATTATTTTAGGGGTTAATTTGAAAATTAAATTAGGAAAACGATCGTTCTGTTTATATCTCTAGTTCTATGAGTGTAGGCGAAGCCTAGATGGCGTAGCCTACATGAAATAGAACTCCTTGTTGGAGTGTCAGTGGATGATGGCTGGTTTAGGCAGCCTCACCGGGCCTGAGTCAGGCTGATTGGACTCTGGGGCTTGGCGTGGCTGCACACCTGTACACAATGATTAATCAATGTGCACAGGTTCACCCATTAACAGAAAAACGGTTTTAATATCCCCACCCTGTGACCTTTATCAGGACGAGCCCAGTAAAAACTAGAGGGCTTGTAATATTGGCTTTGGTGCACTCCCCTGAAGGGGAAGAAATCGTCTACTTGTAGATAATGGTAGAAAAATAGTGTGCGGAGTGAGCACTGGTTCAACCTGTATTGATTGCCTGTATGCATTGACAATGCCCATGCTATGCACGGCTGCAATACTTCACCTACGTGGCTTTTATTGGGTTCCTCCAAAAAAAGGGAACAGAGTGGAGAATGTTTGAAACCGGTTTAGAATTGGTCTGACAATGGTACAGGATGCAGATGAGCCATGCAGGAGAGCTCTAGTGTTTGTGTTGAGGGCTGGTTCAGCCTATGCACATAGGTTGCTTAATTGCTTAATGCAGAACAGGTGTGCAGCCCCATGCCCCCAGAGTCCAATCAGTCATACTCGGGGCCCATTGAGGATGCTTCAACCCGCCATCATTCACACACTCCTCCGAAAAGTTCTGCAGAGAAAATAGTAAAAGCACAATGGCACTCAAATGCTTCCGATTCAAATTCAGAGTACTTTATTGTATTAATCCCAGAGATAATAGATTATGACAATTGCTCGGTCTAACGTGATTAATAATTAAAAATCGTAATAAGTTACGCCAAAAGCTCATGGCGTAACTTAATTTGAAACGTCCATTTCACATTATCTGTCTCGAGGGCCATGCAGACACATAAGTGAGGCCTGAGTTGGATGAGGAGGTCCGGATGTAACAAGCACACAAGAGTTACAATGCAATTATTGATAATTGGTATACATAGTAAGGTTAGTATTTACTGCACATGGTTTTAACTGTCACATGCTGATATGTGTGTGCAGTGAGATGCTTGTTGCAGAGAATATGCTTATAACATGTAGGCCTTTAGTAGAGGATAAAATGTAGAAATATATGGGGCGAAATACAGGATATTCTTAGTTAAAAAGGATCAATATTAAAGGCAATACAGTATAAATGAATCGACACAATAGAGCAGACCTACAACAGGAGAAAATTCCAAAGCATTTACAACCTGCTTTGTTTTGAAATTATTTGATTGGATTGGATTGACGATAAAATATGTAAACTATTAATTTGCAATTCATTCTTTTATTTTTTCTTCAAAAATATTATTTGATAAATAAATAAGTTCCTCATCATGATGAGGACAAAATTATTAAAAAAAACAGTAAGATTCACGTTTTTCTAGAGTGCATGGTCCACTGTTGACCACAAGGTGGAGAACTCACATCATGTACCATCAGTCGAACGAGCCTCTTGCAATGGAACCAAAGTATGAAGGTATTATATGAAGGTATTATTGTAGCAAAAGTCTTTAGCACCTGTAACTGCAGAATTTGAATGCGTTCACTAAAGTCACAGTAAATTTGAAGTCGTATATATTTATTTTGCATGTGTACTCTAAAGTCACAAATGTGTAACAGTACATTTGTAGTCGTAAAAAAAATATTTTTTTTTTTTATACCATTGTAAACACAAAATAGGGTCTACGAGTACGCTAATCTGTGTTACAGATGCACAAATCCTTTTGCCACAATTATTGCGGCGCAGTTGGTGCAAAACACATTCGCACACCCGTGTTTCATAATCTGAGAACATGCCCAAAAGGTGTGCATTCGTAAACCCAAATTTGAACAAATGCATCAGAAGTTGCACATCTGTGAACGCTATGTTAATTCAGCATTTTAATGAGCGAGCACAAAACCATTTTACAACTGCTCGAATCTGCTCCTGCAAGTCTCAGCTGTGGGGTTTTTTGCAGGTTGTTTTGCAACACCCCTAGGTGGTAAATGTGTAGCAAAAGTATTCGTATCCGTAGATGACAGAGCGTCCGTGAGCGGGACAAAATAGTCCCGCCCATAATTTCCTACTCCAATGAAAATCGCCGGCAGGGATGCATTTCTCAAATTACAGTGAAGGCTGGTGGTGATTTTGGGTGGGTGGGCTAAAGAATGCATTACATTTATCAATACTTCACAGGGCTCCAGACGCCATGAGGTCACCTTTATATCTCTGTTCATAACTTTCATATAATGTGAATGATTTTTAAACAAGATTAAGGTGTAGAGAAAGGCATGTCTTTATTTGAAGCACAATTATAAATAAAAAGGAAAATATGGTGTTTTAAGTGCTTCACTGAGCTGAAATTGAACATTTCGAACTAAACCATTAAGCAAAATAAAACTTTTTTTGTGCTTAAAGTATTACACAATTAAAATGTTGACTGGTCTCCCTTTGCGCAAAATGCGGCTGTAGACGATCACACACGCTTTGGTATAGACGTCTGTGTCGCCGTCAATCATGAAGGACATGTAGGCTATAGGCCTACATGTCCTTCCTGATAGATGTGGCGTTTCCGACGTCCGCAGCTGTCTTTTGCTTCAAGGTGTCGCCCATTAGGCCTACTACAATGAATTGTGCACATTCCATCTCATTGCTATACGTCGGGTTGATGTTTAATCCATTTCTCTTCATGAGAATAATTTCGGATTTAAATTGAGAATGGCAACTCCTCTTTGGCAATGTTGTATGCAACATTAAATGAGATCATTTCCGATTCCTTAGAGAACCTTATTGTTACTGCCTGTCGCTGAAATGCAGCTTGGAGAGGGGCCACTATCTCTAGTCTACACACTTGTCACGTCATGTTGGGTTATTTAGACAGCTTTTTAAATGTTTCGATACGAAACGTAGTTGACCCGCTTACAAATGCACTATTACCGGCCATATTCTGACCGCACTCCTGACAGTAAATCTGTACATCGTTTGGTTGATGTGTCCCCAATCTTTTCACTTCCAATTTTTCCTCCAAAGACATTAAAGAAAACCGATTAGAAAGTAAATAATCCACTTCATTCATTTTCATGCTAACGCCCGCCATACTGCACTTGCGCTACTGTGCTGTGATTAGTCGAAGGTCACTGTACTGTAGCTACTGTGCTAGGTCAGACTTTGGGCTAAATTAATTTAGCCCAAATGGGAAGCATATGAAGGGGGCGTGTCAGGGCACCTGTCAATCAAACGTCAATGGAAGCTTACGCTACTGCGTTTGGGCTGAATACATTTAGCCCATTCACAGGAAAAAAACGAAGATGTATATATCCTGGGTTTTTCTGTCACTTTTTGGTGCTGTTGCTCCTTTAGGTTCTACCAAAATTTAAAACAATATGTTCTAAGTTTTTAATAATATTTTTTTGATTTTCACTGTAAGAGGGCTTAGCCCTGTTAGCCCATTTATACCATCCGTCCCTGACTGGGACCCATCGCGTGCCAGCCATGGAGCTATAAAGATCGCATCATTCGTTTCTTTCTGGAGAAGTGAAGAGGGCGTCCTACTGAACGGAGATGGGTATCCTACATTATGTTAAATGAAATGACTTAGTTCAAGTGAATTCCCCCCAAAGTAGCCTATTTCATTAACATGCCGCAAATGTCCTTCAATATATTTTAATGGTCGCCATAACATAAATTCAGAAATGTTAATGCAATACTTTGGGGAGAATTCACTTGAACTAAGTCATTTCATTTAACATAATGTAGGATACCCATCTCCGTTCAGTAGGACGCCCTCTTCACTTCTCCAGAAAGAAACGTATCCCGCGCTGAGTATGCTGCGATCTTTATAGCTCCATGGCTGGCACGCGGTGGGTCCCAGTGTAATTTGAGAAATGCATCCCTGCCGGCGATTTTCATTGGAGTAGGAAATTATGGGCGGGACTATTTTGTCCCGCTCACGGACGCTCTGTCATCTACGGATACGAATACTTTTGCTACACATTTACCACCTAGGGGTGTTGCAAAACAACCTGCAAAAAAAACCACAGCTGAGACTTGCAGGAGCAGATTCGAGCAGTTGTAAAATGGTTTTGTGCTCGCTCATTAAAATGCTGAATTGACATAGCGTTCACAGATGTGCAACTTCTGATGCATTTGTTCAAATTTGGGTTTACGAATGCACACCTTTTGGGCATGTTCTCAGATTATGAAACACGGGTGTGCGAATGTGTTTTGCACCAACTGCGCCGCAATAATTGTGGCAAAAGGATTTGTGCATCTGTAACACAGATTAGCGTACTCGTAGACCCTATTTTGTGTTTACAATGGTATAAAAAAATATATATATTTTTTACGACTACAAATGTACTGTTACACATTTGTGACTTTAGAGTACACATGCAAAATAAATATATACGACTTCAAATTGACTGTGACTTTAGTGAACGCATTCAAATTCTGCAGTTACAGGTGCTAAAGACTTTTGCTACAATAATACCTTCATACCAAAGGAACCCCGTTGATGCATCATGTAGCTAATGTTATTATTACTAAAAGTAATATAGCCTCATAATAACTAAAAGGAAAAAAATGTTAAGAATAATGAAAAAGAAACCGAGTAATAATTGCCTAATTATAATAGTATTAATAAGCAGATGAAAAAAAAATTGGGCCTTGATAAATTCGATGCATTGTGGGTTTAAATATAAAGAGTTTTTATTCCCCATGGAAACAAAAGGGTGGGATCTTCTACCTCGGTCAAATGCAGACATGCCAAACTTGAAAAGGAATGTCCTAAATGATAAAGCAGAGTTCAGGTCCAAGGTCAGAGAGTGAGAGAATCCCCCCCCCCCCCCCCTTTCCCCTCTGCCTGTAACCACCACTCCCACCACTCCCTGACTTTGTAATCATCGCTCCCTGCGGCGGCCATTTTGTGTCTATCGGCCTTATCTCCTGTTTGCAGTTTCCCCACTCTGTCATTACTCTGCCATTAGTTTTTGTCTAAACCACAGGGCTGTAGCTGACCTTACAGTCCCTCCAACAACTGGTTTACAAGATAACAAATGAATGTACACACAAAAACATTGACACACACATATTAATTCACAAACACCCAGGCTCACACGCACATACAGACGAGTTTGCATGTGGGCAAACAAACAAAATAGATTCAGTTGAATCAAAATAGATTCAGTTGACAATACGATTCAAGCATTTTGGCTTCTTTTTTATAACCCTCTCAAAGTCAGCGAATATAAAGAATAAAAAATCATATTCTTCTGACTCTTCAACCTCCTCCCCATTTCCTGTTACCCTCACACTGAAACTTCCTGACTCCTTTGACTCTCTCACTCCTCTAGATTGCATTTATTGACCCATTGTCTGCACCAAGAATCGACTGTACACATTCTAAAGAACTTTGGTAAATATCCATGCCAATGAAACCAGAGGGCCCAAAATGGTCAATGGTAGCTCTCAGATGCTTCATTCCCGTTTTCCTCAGCAGGCATTCCACACAGTCAACACAGAGTTTCCAATATCTGTCTGGACGGTGTCCTCTTCCTGGTCGATGACGGGAATAAGATACTCCTATAATATCAAAATTAGGATTAATGCACACTTAAAGGAATACTTAACCGGTGGAGACATGAATCTGTATTGAAAGTGAGTCATACATTTAGTGGAATATTAACATAAATTTCAAATTTTGTGCCTTCTTGACCGAGAAAAGACAGACAGTGACTTTTTGGCTCTTGAGGGTTGAAGACGACAACTCATCTTGAGGATTGAAGACGACAACTCCAACAATGCCAATCAGCATTCACTCCCTGAGGAACGTAACATAACAGCCAATAAGTGTTCACTCCCTGCAGTCCAGCGTGAACATCAGCATGGAGGAGAAGTGATTGTTGACGTTTGCGGACTCCCGGAGCCCTATATCTAAATTATATAATATTATATAATATATAGGTATCTATAAAATATAATATATAATATCACGGCCAAAAGCTGTGTGTGCCTCTGGATGATATAATGAATTAAAGACTGCGTCGGGTTCTCGGACGTCTCTGGTACTTCCACAACAAGTAAAGACTCGTAGTGGGGGTTATCTCGGAGTCCTTCACGGGTTCGGGCACCCGACAGGTGACCGGCACAATGTCGATGAAGCGGGGGAAAAATAATGTGGATACTGTGTCGGACACGTGTGCTGGTCAGGTCAGACGCCTGAACAGCGCGGGTCGGTTGCGGGTTTTGCGACTGTGAGCGATACTTCTCTGGTGCTGGAGATGTTATTCAGGAGCAGAGCCAGTAAACTAAAACCGTCCACGGTGGATGATGTGCTTTTTTTTTTTGCACAGCAATCTAAAACACCACACCAAACACCAGTTAGTGTAATTCCCCGGCGTTCCATCTAATGTGTCTAATTTTCCTTCGGTAGCGGGTCTGTCGTCGGTATCAATTTATAGCGTGTCTGGTCGGGTGCAGAATGTAATAGGCTACTCGGGTACGGTATGGGTTGGGTTGCAAAGTAAGACCCGGCGTGTATTGATAATTGGCCATGGCGGAGAATGGTGTACTGCAACTTCAGATTGATATGGAACTGCGAACCACGTCATGGAGGAGAAAAGGATTGTTGCCAGCGATTGTCTCCCGCCGGAGCCCCGCTGCCCGCTTTCGCGAGAAACCACCGCCTTGGCGCTGCCCGCTGCCTGCTTCCGAGGCGGAGGTGCCCTGGCGCGGGCAGCGGGGCTCCGGCGGGAGACAATCACGGGCAACAAACCCTTTCTCCTCCATGTCGCGGTTCAGTCTACCTCAGAATGATTGAAGAGTGGAAGAACCAGAGACGTCGGAGAACCTGACGCAGTCATTTGAGATGATATTATGAATAAACGACTGCGTCGGGTTCTTCGACGTCTCTGGTCCTTCCACATCAGTTTGAAATTGCAGTTCAATCTGGACTTCAGAGCCAGTGAAAGCCAACGTTTCTTCCTCCAATTCATTCTCCACCATGGCCGAGAATCAATACACAGGACTCCAGCTGTTTCCCATTGCAAATTCGCTTCTGCCATGGTCTGAGGTTTGTGTCGGTCTAATTCTCTAGCTAAGCAGTGAAGAAACATGGCGGACATTGTGTTTACATCTCGTACGCGAGCTCCCGCCCCCCTCATTCCTTATTGATGGGCTTACAAATTTGCTGAACCAGTGGTTTGTAGTCCTTCAGCCATTCTACTGACCTGACGTGAAATGCATCATTTGACGTCAGGTCAGTAGAAATGTAAGGAGGACAGCTGGGCCAAGGGAAGACTGGGTAAGTCTGAGGGAAGAATTTTTTTTTTTTTATATTATAATAGCAAATTCATAATAGAACGCCGGTTCTGTATCGGTGAAGTATACCTTTAAAGGGCACCTAAATGGTTGTGTTATGTTCCACGTTTCTAAAGATAAAAAAAAGCAAAAACTTCTGGATCAGCGATGGGATGTTGTAGTTGATCAACTTCCACAGTTGGTATGGCGTTGTGTTGTTTTCAGTTCTCAGTGGCCTTTTGTCTCTTCCGCCTCGGAAAACATCCAGCGCTCTTTGCACACCTGGCACAAAGACCTGATGGCAGCTGCAACGATCTGTGGTGCTGCTGTAGGTATGTGGTAGTGGAACTGTCCAGCCTAAGCACCCTTCTAGCTGGCCCAGGTCGCTAGCTTCCAGCAAGTCAGGGCAGGCAGTGAAGAGTCCGATAGCGGCTGGTCAGACTAAGGAAAGCTGAAAGGGCTCAGTTGATCAGTTGATTGGTGAAAAGTAAGCTACTGGCGGTGGTCCTCGCTCTATCAGCATTGTCCATGATGTGTCATCAGTTTGTAGACCATTCATCCCTCTGACACCTCCGTCTGCCAATACCCCATCCATGCACCTGAGGTGGTTGGGTGTTTCGGGTCTTTCAACATCAGACACCGGTTCCCCGGCGACCCAGCCAGGGTTGATCAGGGCCCAGCTTGCATCCCAGCAGCATTCGCCCATGGGTACATCACATGGCTTCAAATATGTTTGAACTAGTATACAACTAGCACTTACCAACTCAGACACAAGAGAGCAATAAATTAACACGAATGAGGTGTTGCAGTAAATAAACTAGCAGCCCCGTTGTCTCAACTAAGCACAACTGTTGCAGTTAATTAACGTTAAGCAGAACGACAAATTAGCAGTAAGCAGTATAATTGAACCAGCTACATTTGTAAGGAACCTTGTTGTGACCTTAACCTGAATAACCTCCACATGTAAAGAAAACAATGACGATCGATGAAAGAACTACAAAAACAGTACAGTAAGTATATTATTATACACTACTCAAACGAATGTACCCCAATGTATCCATGCCCACTGGTGGACTTAAAACCTTAAAAAAACTGGTCGGAAAATACATTCGAAAAATGCTAACCCTACCCCAAAAGAAAATTGGTTCAACAAAATACGCAATCGTATTTCAAGAAAAGTAATGGAACAAAGTCACTTAGCCAATTCATGGTTTATTTATCAACAGTCTTAACTTACAGTTCCGTACCATACCAAAATAAACCATAGAATTTGTAACAAATCATACCAAACCACACCACAACACACCAGACCATACCATACCCTATCATACTATACCACACCACACAATACCATACCCTTTCATTCTATACCACACCACACAATACCATACCCTTTCATTCTATACCACACCACACAATAACATACCCTATCATTCTATACCACACCACACAATACCATACCCTATCATACTATACCACACCACACAATACCATACCCTATCATACTATACCACACCACACAATACCATACCCTATCATACTATACCACACCACACAATACCATACCCTATCATACTATACCACACCACACAATACCATACCCTATCATACTATACCACACCACACAATACCATACCCTATCATTCTATACCACACCACACAATAACATACCCTATCATACTATACCACACCACACAATAACATACCCTATCATACTATACCACACCACTCAATACCATACCCTTTCATTCTATACCACACCACACAATACCATACCCTATCATACTATACCACACCACTCAATACCATACCCTATCATACTATACCACACCACACAATACCATACCCTATCATACTATACCACACCACACAATACCATACCCTATCATACTATACCACACCACACAATACCATACCCTATCATACTATACCACACCACACAATACCATACCCTATCATACTATACCACACCACTCAATAACATACCCTTTCATTCTATACCACACCACTCAATAACATACCCTATCATTCTATACCACACCACACAATACCATACCCTTTCATTCTATACCACACCACTCAATAACATACCAAAATGCACCATATTTCACGATACCATACAACACTCACACCATACTACACCAGACCCACAACATAACACTATACCATTGTTTAATGAAATATTGACAAACCACAGCTGTGTGTGTGTGTGTGTGTGTGTGTGTGTGTGT